>NC_069500.1:1240808369-1240958369 GCF_027579735.1 Bombina bombina | reverse complement strand
AAAGTTGCCTGTAAAATAAATATTAATCCTAAAATAGCTACAATATAATTATAATTTATATTGTAGATATATTAGGGTTTATTTTACAGGTAAGTATTTAGCTTTAACTAGGATTAATTTATTTAATAAGCGTTAATTTATTTTGTTAGATTTAAATTATATTTAACTTAGGGGGGTGTTAGTTTTAGTGTTAGACTTAGCTTTAGGGGTTAATACATTTATTAGAGTAGCGGTGAGGTCCGGTCGGCAGATTAGGGGTTAATAATTGTAGGTAGCTGGCAGCGACGTTGTGGGGGGCAGATTAGGGGTTAATAAATATAATATAGGGGTCGGTGGTGTTAGGGGCAGCAGATTAGGGGTACATAGGTATAATGTAGGTTGCGGCGGTGTACGGAGCGGCAGATAAGGGGTTAAAAAAATTATGCAGGTGTCAGCGATAGCGGGGGCAGCAGATTAGGGGTTAATAAGTGTAAGGTTAGGGGTGTTTAGACTCGGGGTACATGTTAGGGTGTTAGGTGCAGACTTAGGAAGTGTTTCCGCATAGGAAACAATGGGGCTGCGTTAGGAGCTGAACGCTGCTTTTTTGCAGGTGTTAGGTTTTTTTTCCAGCTCAAACAGCCCCATTGTTTCCTATGGGGAATCGTGCACGAGCACGTTTTTGAAGCTGGCCGCGTCCATAAGCACCGCTGGTATCGAGAGTTGCACTGGCTGTAAATTATGCTCTACGCTCCCTTTTTGGAGCCTAACGCAGCCATTCTGTGAACTCTAAATACCAGCGGTATTTAAAAGGTGCGGGGGAAAAAAAGGATGCGTTAGCTACGCGGGTCGTTACCGACAAAACTCTAAATCTAGGCGTAAGGTTGCCTAAAAAAACATTAAAGTGTAGAACCACCTCTACTATAGACAAACTTTTAACCATTATCTTTTTCAGGTAAGACATATTTTATACGGACCAGATTAGGGGGTGAATTCTTCATGTATTATAAACACCTTGTTTTCTGTTATATATCCCCCTATCATTTGAGAATATTAACCTGAGAAGTGCAGTGTTACTGTGAGTATACTGCAACAGCCTCTGCAATTACTTTATTTGTTATTTGAAAATTGTTGTGTTAGGCAGTAATAGAAAAAGTAGTGATAACCTAATATGAGAAATCTTTATAAAAATTAAAGTTTATATGACCAGATACATGTTGAAAATATCAGACCATTTTTCTATGTCGCCCCAAGAAATTTCAAGGTCACCCGGGGCCACTAAATGACTGGGTTTTTCAACGTATGTATGTGTATATATATATATATATAGTCCAGGAACAAAAGATGCACTCCCAGGATTCACTCAAAAAGTTTTGAAAATCCTGAGAGTGCATCTTTTGTTCCTAGACTATATATATATATATATATATATATATATATATATTTATATATATATATATATATATATATATGTATATATATATAACAAACATCCAGGTTAGGTGCACTCGCTGTTACTCAAGCCACATCCACCGGGGTGCTGTGTGTAATGTATACAGCAGTAGCAGTTGATCCCACTGGGGGAAAAAATACGCTGCACTCACCGGTCTTCAAAACAGGTTCAAGTTTTTAATATTTCCTCACATCAAGTATCAACAAAGGAAGGAAATCCCAAACGTTTCGGTACCAACAGGTACCTTTCTCAATGGGTAGAAACAAATCCTGTGTCCCAATGTGAGGAAATATTAAAAACTTTAACCTGTTTTGAAGACCGGCGAGTGCAGCTTATTTGTCCCCCCAGTGGGATCAACTGCTACTGCTATATATATATATATATATATATATATATATATATATATATATATATATATATATATATATATATATATACAGGGAGTGCAGAATTATTAGGCAAATGAGTATTTTGACCACATCATCCTCTTTATGCATGTTGTCTTACTCCAAGCTGTATAGGCTCGAAAGCCTACTACCAATTAAGCATATTAGGTGATGTGCATCTCTGTAATGAGAAGGGGTGTGGTTTAATGACATCAACACCCTATATCAGGTGTGCATAATTATTAGGCAACTTTCTTTCCTTTGGCAAAATGGGTCAAAAGAAGGACTTGACAGGCTCAAAAAAGTCAAAAATAGTGAGATATCTTGCAGAGGGATGCAGCACTCTTAAAATTGCAAAGCTTCTGAAGCGTGATCATCGAACAATCAAGCGTTTCATTCAAAATAGTCAACAGGGTCGCAAGAAGCGTGTGGAAAAACCAAGGTGCAAAATAACTGCCCATGAACTGAGAAAAGTCAAGCGTGCAGCTGCCAAGATGCCACTTGCCACCAGTTTGGCCATATTTCAGAGCTGCAACATCACTGGAGTGCCCAAAAGCACAAGGTGTGCAATACTCAGAGACATGGCCAAGGTAAGAAAGGCTGAAAGACGACCACCACTGAACAAGACACACAAGTTGAAACGTCAAGACTGGGCCAAGAAATATCTCAAGACTGATTTTTCTAAGGTTTTATGGACTGATGAAATGAGAGTGAGTCTTGATGGGCCAGATGGATGGGCCCGTGGCTGGATTGGTAAAGGGCAGAGAGCTCCAGTCCGACTCAGAAGCCAGCAAGGTGGAGGTGGAGTACTGGCTTGGGCTGGTATCATCAAAGATGAGCTTGTGGGGCCTTTTCGGGTTGAAGATGGAGTCAAGCTCAACTCCCAGTCCTACTGCCAGTTTCTGGAAGACACCTTCTTCAAGCAGTGGTACAGGAAGAAGTCTGCATCCTTCAAGAAAAACATGATTTTCATGCAGGACAATGCTCCATCACACGCGTCCAAGTACTCCACAGCGTGGCTGGCAAGAAAGGGTATAAAAGAAGAAAATCTAATGACATGGCCTCCTTGTTCACCTGATCTGAACCCCATTGAGAACCTGTTGTCCATCATCAAATGTGAGATTTACAAGGAGGGAAAACAGTACACCTCTCTGAACAGTGTCTGGGAGGCTGTGGTTGCTGCTGCACGCAATGTTGATGGTGAACAGATCAAAACACTGACAGAATCCATGGATGGCAGGCTTTTGAGTGTCCTTGCAAAGAAAGGTGGCTATATTGGTCACTGATTTGTTTTTGTTTTGTTTTTGAATGTCAGAAATGAATATTTGTGAATGTTGAGATGTTATATTGGTTTCACTGGTAAAAATAAATAATTGAAATGGGTATATATTTGTTTTTTGTTAAGTTGCCTAATAATTATGCACAGTAATAGTCACCTGCACACACAGATATCCCCCTAAAATAGCTATAACTAAAAACAAACTAAAAACTACTTCCAAAACTATTCAGCTTTGATATTAATGAGTTTTTTGGGTTCATTGAGAACATGGTTGTTGTTCAATAATAAAATTAATCCTCAAAAATACAACTTGCCTAATAATTCTGCACTCCCTGTATATATATATATATATATATATATATATATATATATATATATATATATACATACACACACACACATATATATATATATTTTTTTATATATTTATTTTATAACCAACACAGTGTACAATCAAATAAATCCAGCCTTTTATGCCACACAGGGCAAGGTAAAGCATGTTATAAAGCAAAAACATAACAAATTAGAATAGCATATATACTTTCTCACAATTGATTAATCATCTCCATGTGAGCGATATTTGTACACTGAGCTGGGTTTTTTCTGTTTTAAGTACATCGAGAAACAAAAAGAAACACTCACATCGGTAAAAGACAGATAATAAAAGAATGGAAGAAGAAAAAAAAAAAAAAGAAGAGTGAAGGGGGAAAGAAAAAAAAAGAAAAAAAAAAAAAAAGGGAAGGGAATCCCCTCACTCAGCCCCTTTATCGTGACCAAAATTGATATTAAATTTCTCTACCATTAGATATCCATGAATGTGGGAAAAGATCTAATATGACCATTTCAGCAAAGCTTACTGAGGATGTGAAGGGCGCTAAAATCTGTTTTTGTATGGGCATAGGATAAGAGTTAATGATGGGATACCAGCCAAATAGAAACTTTTTAATTCTAGCTTCTGAGGCATCCTGTAGATGATATGATTCAAAGATAATTTGATCTTGGATAGCGTACAAGATCTCGGATAATACAGGTCCTTTTTTTGCTTTCCATTTTTTAAGAATACTCTGTCTTATGGCTAATATTGAAGTATTTAAAGAGCGGATCCAGTGCCTATCAGAACTGTTCGAGGATTCAACCAATAGGATAATATCCCGGAACGTGAGGGAGGCAGACACACCATGTATATTATTAAACCAATATATAAATTTCAACCAGAGCTGGTTTATCTTAGGACAGGTCCAGAACATATGCGATAAGTCCGCTTCCTTGTATGCACACCTAGGGCAATGAGCTGATCTAGATGGATAAAATCGTGCCAGTTTAGCTGGATGAAGATAAAAATTGTTTATTACTTTCATGTGCGATTCCTTCCATATTGAGGGAACTTTACAGTTTTCTAGGGACTTAAAACTTTGTGTGATTCTATCGGGATCTATATCCCGGATTGACCTAGTCCATTGACCGCTGATCTTGTTAAGGAAGCCTTGCGTTTGTTTGGAAAGCATAATGTCATAAATTAGTGAGATCGAGGTGACACCAGCAACAATTTTCTGTATTAGAACTCTGATATCAGACCAAGCAAGCGATAGGGGAAACTTCCAATCCTGTGTCACAATGAAATGACGCACCTGAAAAAACGCAAATAAATCTGATCTTGGTAACTGATAGAGGGAAAACAAAGTTTCACCTTCTAACACTACCTCATCTGCACCAATTAATTGAGAGATTCTATTTAACCCCTTTTCGGCCCAATTTTTAAAAGTTTTTTGACGTAAACCGGGGGAAAAAAGCGGGTTGCCCCGGATTGGGAGAAATTCTGACACTGAAAAATCTATTTCCAGTAATTTGCAAAATTTATGCCACGCTAAAACTATATTTTTAATTGTAATTAGTGAGGAAACGTTAGAAGGTAATTGACGAGGCTTACAGTGCAGAATTGCATGTAATGCGAAAGGGTAAATCAGCAAAGATTCCTGTACCAAAGAGGAAAATGTTTCTGTATTTGCCAACCAATCAATAGCAATTTTTGCCAACGCTGCAATATTATAAAGATTGATATCAGGCAATGATAAACCACCAGCCCTTGATTTCTGCATTAGTCTAGCTAGAGCAATGCGTGATTTTTTATTCTGCCAGATAAATTTAGAAAAAGAACTGTACAAACTTCTACAGTCCCGGTTAGTTATGAACAAGGGCAAGTTTTGCATTGGGTAGAGAAGGCGTGGAAATATAATGGTTTTAATCAGATTTACTCTTGCAGTGAGTGATATAGGAAAAGAAATCCATAGTTTCAAATCTTGTTTGGTTTTTTGAAATAACGGAAGATAATTATCTGTGTACCAGTACTTCGGATTTTTATGCAATACTAGACCCAAATATTTAACAGAATCTATCTCTTTAAACGGATTACTGGAATAACTTGCGGCTACTTTCCCAATGTACATTAATTCACTTTTTTCCGTATTGACTTTGTACCCTGAAAATGAGCTGAAATCCTCTAGTATCTGTCTCAAAATAGGGATAGATTGTTGTGTATTTTCTAAAAATACTAGAATGTCATCAGCATATAGTAATGTAATTAGACGCAGAGAGCCCATTGTAATCCCCGATAGACTATTTCTTAATCTTATCGCTAGCGGTTCTAATGCTACATTGAACAGCAAGGGAGACAATGGACATCCTTGCCTTGTCCCTCGCTGTAGAGTTATTACACACATATATATATATACAAAAGTCTCAAATGGATTTGCACTCTCACCTCAAAAGACAACTGCCAGTGTGTCAGGAAAAGAAAATAGATCCATTGAATAAAAATAAAAATATCCGCACTCACTGGACTTGTGATACAATAGTTTTATATAGTGACGTTTTGGAGCCTTCTTCAGACCAAACAGTGAAAATGCAAACAATATATATCATAATAAATCCTGCCCCCAACAAACGATTTTTAAAAAAAAACCATGTGTGTAGATCCAAATTCAACAGTGTTGCCTTAATCTGAATATAAAATGGATGATCTTTGATTTTTTTATTTAGATTAAGGCAACATTATGGAATTTGGATCTACACACGTTTTCCAAAATAAATGAGTACACGTAACTTAAAGTTTGTTTTTAATATAATAAAACACATACAGTATGACACTGTTGTTTATATTATGGATCACCATTGTAACCACTTTTTGACACAATTCCTTTGTTGGGGGCAGGGTTTATTATGATATATATTATTTGCATTTTCACTGTTTGTTTGGTCTGAAGAAGAGGCTATTGGCTCAGAAACGTCACAATATAAAATTGTTGTATCACAAATCCAGTGAGTGCGGATATTTTTATTTAATGCATATATATATATATATATATATATATATATATATATATATATATATATATATATATATATATATATATATATATATATATATATATGCATACGAATAGAGAAGTACTCTACCAGGACGAACAACAGCTCATCAGCTAGTTCTATGGCAATTTACCACTCGGAAGCTGCCTCTTTTAGACCAGTGTGCTTTTCACAGAGGAAAACTTTCCTGAAGTATATCAGTCTGATCCCGCCAAGTAAGGTTAGTCCAGTCCCGAAATACCAGGCAATTCCCCTCTGAACAAGGAATATGACAACCCCAGATGATCGTTTCGGCCCCCTATGGACCTTGTCAGTGAGGTGCAGCCACATTTGTCTAAGCACACTGGGCAAGGAGTCCACGTCTGGTTTTCCCCATCACCCATAGGGAGACTTCATGTTCCTTGTTCAGAGGAGAATTGCCTGGTATTACGAGACTGGACTGACCTTACTTGGCGGGATCAGACTGATATACTTCAGGAAAGTTTTCCTCTGTGAAAAGCACACTGGTCTAAAAGAGGCTACTTCCGGGTGGTAAATCGCCATAGAACTAGCTGATGAGCTGTTGTTCGTTCCTGGTAGGGCGCTTCTCTGTTCGTATGCAAATTAAAATGACCCTGGGGAAGTCTTCCTATGGGTGATGGGGGAAACCAGACGTGGACTCCTTGCCCAGTGTGCTTAAAGGAATGTGGCTGCACCTCACTGACGAGGTCCATAGGAGGCTGAAACGATTGTCTGGGGGTTGTCATGTTCCTTGTTCATAGGAGAATTGCCTGGTATTTCGGGGCTGGACTGACCTGCACACTGGTCTAAAAGAGGCTGCTCCTGGGTGGTAAATCGCCATAGAACTAGCTGATGAACTATTGCTCGTTCCTGGTAGAGCGCTTCTCTCTTTGTGTATATATATATATATATGTATACATATATATATATATATACACACACACACACATATATATATATATACACTTATATATAATATATATGCAGAAATACATATAAAATATATATATACTTACATACACACACACACACATACTGTATATATATATATATATATATATATATACACTTATATATATAATATATATGCAGAAATACATATAAAAATATATATATATATATATATATATATATATACACACACATAGGCGTTGATTTATTAAGCTAAGGCGGACAGGGGTGTACATATGCACCCCTGTCCACTGCAGCTCACCTCTGGCGGGCTAAATTCCACTGCCGGAATTCTGCATTGCACAAGAACACAATTTTTTGATCTTGTGCAACGCCGCTCCCTGCCCACACACAGCCAATCATGTGTGGGTAAGAGCTGTCAATCTCCCCGGTCGGACAAGACTGTGGAGATTGAAATTCGCCACCTAAGAGGTGGTGAAGAGGTTAGGGAGGCAGCGGTCTAATGACTGCTGCTTCATAAATACAGACTGCAGGTTCTCTTATGAGAACCTGCAGTCGTAGGGGGGTGAAGGCTGGCGAAAGTCTTTGATAAATCGACCCATACAGTGCTTTCTTTGTTTAAAAAAAAAAGGTGCTGGTACTCATTGATTATTAATTTATACATTTAGCTCAGTAATTTCAAGAAAAGCAAAGGGATAATACTGTTTACAATGCTTGATATATTTTGCTGCTGACTCTTGTGAAAACTACATGATGATTATAAATATTACCTGTTATGAGATGGCAGAGGTGATGGTACTCAGTACCAGGTAGTACCCCACAAATAAGTCATATATATATATATATATATATATATATATATACACACACACACACTTCCCAACTGTCCCAGATATTGCAACATAGACACAAGTTGAGCAGTCCCTGTTTCTGGAGACTGCACAAGCATCACCCACAGCATGCACCTTCACTACCAAATCCTGTCCATGACCATCCAGGCTCCACCCACAACACACCCCACCTCTCCTGTTGCAGCTCTGTTTACTAAGCACTGGTGGGCACTAAGTTCCCTGTCACCTCCCTGTACCTGACATATGTATTTGTGGCTGGAAATTTCCACTAGTCCTAGCCTAGAAAGACATTTCTGTAGACCAATAAAAAATAAAATTAACATTGACCTTTTCCTTCTAACCTAGTAACATTTCACATCCAGCTGGTAAACTATAGTGATATGTTTCACCGCTGTCTATTGGTGTAAAATACTCTGTATACTGCAATACATGAATACACCTAAAAGTACCGGTTCAGCTACATTGGTTACCATTGTTAAGATTAAGTAACTATAATATCACTAATTTGTTCTTTTTCAATAAATCAAATTATTGACTAATAGTACTTTATTATGTCTTGTTTAATGTGGCAAGAACTTAATTCTTCCTGGACTTCAGTGTCACTGGCAAGTGAGAGTAGCCTGGAAAACGTGTGCTCCATTTTAGATTTTGACAAGAAACACACTGATTCTATCATACACAAAAAAGAGTGAGGCTATAGATTGATTTCACTCCTGTTCTTTTAACAACGGTAACATCTGCTGGGTGTAAGGAAGACACAGCGTTTGGAGAGGCAAACAGATGTAAAAGTGACATCTGCCTGTGACAAAGGAAAGGAAGATCTAAATTAAATTATCTTAGGCTCTCAGTCTGCAGTACAGCAGGATGAAATGAGCCGTGTTTGAGGAGGCCTTCTGCTTTAGAGAGGCTAAATTGCACAGCACATTAATTAAGGAAATTCTATTACTAAAGGGGGACATTTTAGGTGACTACTGTATATATTACCCATAATGCCTTACTTTTTAAAACCGTGAGGACAGTTAAAATAATATCAGAGACCTAATAGGTGTAAAGTTCATTAGCAAGTTGTTTGGATGGATAGAGGCCTATTTGCTGAGGGGGAAAACATGCTATAGCAGTCTTATGTGTTAAAAGGTATTTTTTGTTGATTGCAGTAGCTGTTTTATTCATAAGCCAAAAACGGAATTTATTTTTTAGATCCTTCTTGGCAGTAATGAATTCCACTTACTTACTATCTGTAGTGGTATTATATGACCTAGATTTTAGTTCTTAAAGAAATATCTTTCCAGAGAGAGACATTCTTTTAGCTTTTGATATTTTATGATTTGTTCACTAAGAAAAACTGAGATGTTGACTTTGGCATTAAGCTCACAGTTAGGCAAAAGCACAAATCTGTTACAGTAATTAGAGAGAGGGGTTGCATACTCTCTATTCTAAAATAGAAATCAAAATAAACAAGAGCTTTGACTCGCTTCAAACATATTATCAAAAGTGCACAGAACTATAATATATTCTTATTTCTAATATATTGTACCTGCACGATCTGTTGCATTCTGCAATAAAATATATGATCGCAGATGATATTTGTATGTGTTATGATATGATTATGAAATACAAAAATAGCGAAAACATCATGCAAAGATGCACTAAGCGAAGAAGAAAAAAAAATGTTAATTTACATTACGATCAACAATACATTTCTTCCCTATTCTTTGACGCCAAATGAGAAAGATGTGGGTCATGTTTCAAATGTATTACAATAGATTCTGATGCGGGTTTTCAAGAAGAATAAAGCAATGGACGCATACTGTTTAAGTCAATACAATTCTCTTTTATAGCAATCTTTCTCCCTGTCCTACATTCCTTCATTTTTCTTTTTCCCTTGGCCGAAGGAATTGTGTTTAATAACATAATTTACATCAGTGTGTCCCAAATGACCAAAACTCTGAGGCAGGAATAGATTAGCATAGTAATCTGATTGTGATGGATAAAATTAGCACAGATATTACTCTCAACGTAGACCGGGCATTGGCGAGCTGCCGTGCTTAGAATCAATTACTAAATTACTTTTAGCTCTAAGTCGACATTAACAGAAAAAATTGCCATCGACCGAAACAAAATAAGATAAAAATATGCGATCATTAAATCTCTCGCTACTATTCGCGAATGTGACTTGCAAGAATTGTACAAATAAGATAGAATTTAATTTTTAACGTTAGCCCCTGTCATCATTTCATCTAAAGCCTCGAAATGAATTTAAGTATAGTGCAGCCTTTGTGAGCATGTCATTAAACCTTTGCCAGAAAGGAAATATTTTATTCTTCTCAACTCTGGCATTCTGCATCTTCAGAATCTAGACACATAATCCCTCAGATATACATGCTCTGTATATTGTTTACACTCCATTCTTGTTGATCCCAAAAACATAAATATGTATATATGATAAATGTAAATATATACTATATATATATATATATATATATATATATATATATATATATATATATATATATATATACAGGGAGTGCAGAATTATTAGGCAAGTTGTATTTATGAGGATTAATTTTATTATTGAACAACAACCATGTTCTCAATGAACCCAAAAAACTCATTAATATCAAAGCTGAATAGTTTTGGAAGTAGTTTTTAGTTTGTTTTTAGTTCTAGCTATTTTAGGGGGATATCTGTGTGTGCAGGTGACTATTACTGTGCATAATTATTAGGCAACTTAACAAAAAACAAATATATACCCATTTCAATTATTTATTTTTACCAGTGAAACCAATATAACATCTCAACATTCACAAATATACATTTCTGACATTCAAAAACAAAACAAAAACAAATCAGTGACCAATATAGCCACCTTTCTTTGCAAGGACACTCAAAAGCCTGCCATCCATGGATTCTGTCAGTGTTTTGATCTGTTCACCATCAACATTGCATGCAGCAGCAACCACAGCCTCCCAGACACTGTTCAGAGAGGTGTACTGTTTTCCCTCCTTGTAAATCTCACATTTGATGATGGACCACAGGTTCTCAATGGGGTTCAGATCAGGTGAACAAGGAGGCCATGTCATTAGATTTTCTTCTTTTATACCCTTTCTTGCCAGCCACGCTGTGGAGTACTTGGACGCGTGTGATGGAGCATTGTCCTGCATGAAAATCATGTTTTTCTTGAAGGATGCAGACTTCTTCCTGTACCACTGCTTGAAGAAGGTGTCTTCCAGAAACTGGCAGTAGGACTGGGAGTTGAGCTTGACTCCATCCTCAACCCAAAAAGGCCCCACAAGCTCATCTTTGATGATACCAGCCCAAACCAGTACTCCACCTCCACCTTGCTGGCATTTGAGTCGGACTGGAGCTCTCTGCCCTTTACCAATCCAGCCATGGGCCCATCCATCTGGCCCATCAAGACTCACTCTCATTTCATCAGTCCATAAAACCTTAGAAAAATCAGTCTTGAGATATTTCTTGGCCCAGTCTTGACGTTTCAGCTTGTGTGTCTTGTTCAGTGGTGGTCGTCTTTCAACCTTTCTTACCTTGGCCATGTCTCTGAGTATTGCACACCTTGTGCTTTTGGGCACTCCAGTGATGTTGCAGCTCTGAAATATGGCCAAACTGGTGGCAAGTGGCATCTTGGCAGCTGCACGCTTGACTTTTCTCAGTTCGTGGGCAGTTATTTTGCGCCTTGGTTTTTCCACATGCTTCTTGCGACCCTGTTGACTATTTTGAATGAAATGCTTGATTGTTCGATGATCACGCTTTAGAAGCTTTGCAATTTTAAGAGTGCTGCATCCCTCTGCAAGATATCTCACTATTTTTGACTTTTCTGAGCCTGTCAAGTCCTTCTTTTGACCCATTGTGCCAAAGGAAAGGAAGTTGCCTAATAATTATGCACACCTGATATAGGGTGTTGATGTCATTAGACCACACCCCTTCTCATTACAGAGATGCACATCACCTAATATGCTTAATTGGTAGTAGGCTTTCGAGCCTATACAGCTTGGAGTAAGACAACATGCATAAAGAGGATGATGTGGTCAAAATACTCATTTGCCTAATAATTCTGCACTCCCTGTATACAGTATATATACACATGAATATATATACACACATATACATACATATAAATATATATATTTATATATATATATATATATATATATATATATACACACACACACACACATATATATACATACATAATATATATATATATATTTTTTTTTTTCACATCTTAGATGGGATGGAGTGCATGGCTATAATGCACATATTTGTGCACCTTGGTATGCACCCATGTATGTCTGAGATATGAACAAATAAAACTCTTCGAATAAACTTCCCTGAATTAATTATAACATGAACATGTACTGTCTGTTGGTAACAAACCAAATTGATAATATTTTCCTTTAATAATCTTTAATATAAGTTAACATTACAAATAGGTATATATGGTGGAGCTATTAGTTGGTTTTTACATATTTGTAGGTTCAATTTCTTCCTACCAGGAAGTTGTAATAAGAATCTTAGAAGTAGGGTTAATCCAACAGTCATAAATTCCAGAGTTATATATACCAATTTACATATATTTTAGATTTAACTTTATTTCATTTCTTATATATATGAATGTCAACTTATGTGCAAACATTTGAAGTGTCAAAAATAGAATCTGTGGATGAA
This sequence comes from Bombina bombina, assembly GCF_027579735.1. Classification (NCBI taxonomy): domain Eukaryota; kingdom Metazoa; phylum Chordata; class Amphibia; order Anura; family Bombinatoridae; genus Bombina; species Bombina bombina. Next base: position 1,240,945,466 of record NC_069500.1, on the reverse strand, counting down.
AGCCCTTTCTGCTAATAAGTTACATCACACTATTTAGCTCACATAAGAGAATAGGAATAACACAAAGGGTTAAGAATTCGTTGCAGGTATTCCTTGAGTGCCCATCATTAGAAGGTGGAGTTAGTGCACTTTTTACCCTATTAGCATACTTTTAGGTGTTTTTAAGGACCTGTAGGATAGACACACACCAGGCTATGATTACGGCAATCTGCCGAAACGCGTAAGCCCGTGTGCTGCGCTCTCTCCCCATATTTGTGGCAGGCTGTCACTGTTCTTTGCTACCTAAACTTTTTAACCAATTTTGAATAAAGAATCTATTTTTTATAAGGAGTGTGGTATTGTATCCTTTTTTCTGATATATATATATATATATATATATATATATATATATATATATATATATATATATATATATATATATATACACAGTATATATATATATATATATATATATATATATATATATACACACACACATATATACATAATATATATATATATGTGCATTTATATCAGGTCTTAAAGGTATATTCAAGTAAAGTTTATGCAAACATACTGGGCCCGATTTCAAGTGGGGAGCTAAATATATTTTTCACTTGCACTACAAAACCGCTGGAAGTAAACTTTTAACGTGGGCGGGTTAACGCATATTACAATTTGAATGCACAAAGTTAGTGCGTGAGCAAAACCCAATGCGAACTAACTTCAATTCTTTGGATAACGTGGCCGCATTAACTTCTCCCCATAGAAAGAAAACCGATACTTATCACTTGCGCACTAACCCGACACCACATTAGTCCAACTGGGCTAAAGCAGAAGGTAGTTATGAATATTTTACATTCAAAAGTTCACATAGAAGAAAATGTCTTTAAGTAAATATATACTGTATATACAGGTGGGTATATATATATATATATATATATATATATATATATATATATATATATATATATATATATATATATATATATAAAATTATGTTTTGCAAAATATATATTTATACATACATATCTTTATCTATATATCTTAGAATATTTTTTTGTAAAACATATATATATATATATATGTCATTTAGGCAATATTTAAATTTCATAATACAGCTTATACATGTAAGTAATGGTAGTTTTATATTATTTTCTAATACCTTTGTGACTTACAGGCAAGGAAGAATAAGAATTTTTGGTAAAAATTTTTTTTTTTTTAAATATTAGTGAAAAAGTTTGGATTTTAGAATAAGTTTGGATTTTGAATTCCAGATTTGGGAATATGTGCTCATATATAGGTGAGCCAATAACATGAGGCATACCACCAATCAGCAGCTCCTGAGCCTACCTAGGTATCCTTTTCAACAAAGGATACCAAGAGAACAAAACAAATTAGATAATATAAGTCATTTGGAAAGTTATTTAAAATCCCATGCTCTATCTGAATCATGAAAGAAAAAAAATTGGGCTTCATGTCCCTTTAAAGTGTTTCATGTCCCCTTAAGTACATAATAAAAGTGTGGTGGTATACATTTGTGAACTGGCTACAACCCTACAGGTTTGTGCTATATAAATTCCCTGTGCATGTTTAACATAAATACAAATGAACACAAATACAAACTGACATTAACATTTTTATATTAGTCTCTTCAAATTATATGCTTCAATGTACACACACACACACACGCACACACACACACACACACACACACACACAGACACACACACAGACACACACATACACAGACACACACACAGACACATACACACACACATACACATATATATATATATAATTACAGTTGGTGAGTAAAAAATGTGACTTTGACCCTGAGTAAGGAGTGGACTGGATTTGCCATATTTATTGTATCCAATCACCAGAAGACATTTATTTTGATAGTAGAACTATTTTATCTAGTGTATTATAAGAAAGTATATATACTCTTATAAAAAATAAAATAATAAGAGCAATGTAAAGGTGATACATTTAATGGTTAACTAATAGGGAATATACATGCAAGCTTTCAGGACACAGAGTCTGTCTGTCTATCATCAATATCTGTGTATCTATTTAAATGTCTTTAAATCAATCTAATAAATATAATATAATAATCACATATCTAATACAGTAATGCTATGTATATTACTAATCAGAGAGACATCTCAGACAATTTAAACAGTAGATCAGAAGATTATAAATTGCGTTTATGTTAATGATTATTTGCTATAAAAAAACACATGTCAAGAAATATTGTTTAATATTAAAATTATAATAACTTATTAACACACAAAATGCTAATCGTATTGTTATCAGATTTCACAAAGTAATATTAGATATTATTAAACCTGACTAGTAAAGGTTATACATTTTCTAATACCAGTGCCCATTTATTAATGTGGATTCTGATATTTATTTAGAGATATTAATTTCATGTTATATGACTACCACATGGAACATTAGAAACTTAGATTATTGTGTTAGAACACTGTAGTAGCCAAAGGGTTAATTCTTTTGCTTAGCTTTGCAAACCCCAACCACTCAAGTCACTGATAACATTATTAGCAGGGTATACACATCAGCTGTTAGATATTATGAAGACTGAATTCATCCCCTGTTGGGAGCGTCAGGGTCAACATCATTAACTAAATATCCTGTCTTGGATTACATATAGAACCCTGAGGCACAGTGTCTGCCAGATACATCTCTATAGATGTGCCTAGCTATAGGATGCGCAGGGGGGATCACACACCAGTTCTAGACAACCAGCTTTTGTTTATGTGAAGCTTTACTGGAATTAACTGATTAGTGTCAACTTGACACAATAACTTTTGTCTATAATATAGTACATCATTCTAATGGCTTTATTGATAGGTGAAGGTGTAATGTAAGAGTTTTGAATTTTGCATATTTTTCAATCAATTAAAATTCAGCACTAAAAAGCTATTGAGGATTGTTTTTGTCAAGACTGAATTTAATAACAAAGTTCCACACTAATATAAAATCTATCTATCTATCTATCTATCTATCTATCTATCTATCTATCTATCTATCTATCATCTATCTTTCTATCTATTTATCTTTCTATGGGTGTCTACATGTCTGTCTTTCTATCTATTCATCTGTGTGCATATCTACCTACCTGTCTGTCTGTCCATTCTATCTAATCTATCTATCTATCTATCTATCCACATACATACACACACACACACACATATATATATATATATCTCAAAATAACAAGAGTATTGCATTGAGCAATGATACTTTTTTATTTGACTAACTATACATTTATAAGTAGACAAGATTACAAACAAAATACTGTACTCCTATTGGTCAACATTTCACAAAACCTGACCACTCCATCCAAAACCTCAAAATTAAAATTCTCAGAGGCAACTTCAAAAACACCATGGAAAGAATAACCTTTGAAATGAAAATGATAATGCTTTTTAACTTGCTAAATTCTGAACTAAATGCAGACTCTGAGTTCTTAACACATTATCAAAAAATTCTGTAATGAACTTTCATATAGTCAATTACATTGTATATTCCACACTCTTTACACATACATACACAGGTAAGCCTATGTCCACACTTATGCCATTATTATTATTCCCTTTTTTTCTTTTCTTTCTTCTTTTTTGACTATTTTATATTCCCCCGTATACATAATTTTACATCTTTATACATATTGATTCCATGTTGATATATAACTTTATGTCAGTATATGCTCTATGTAAAACTATATATTTCCCCTGTCTGTTCTCCTACACTGGACACTGTCTGCCTCTGTCACCTAAGCCCCCCTCAGGATTTTAAAAACACCCCCTCCTCTCCCTGCACTCAGACCTCTGTAACACTTTCTGCTCTTAGGTTCCCATCTTAGGTTTTAACATATAATCTGTAAATTGGATTTAAATGGTTAGTATTGCTTCTGTCGCGCCGCGCCACTCTAGCTGTTGCTAGGGACGCAGCGCCTGCTGTTCTGCTCGTTGCCTAGGGGGGAGTCGGCTCCTGTCTGCGTGCGGTGGTGACGTCATCGCCGCATGCTCTCTCCGTTCTGAAGCCGGTCAGGATCTCCTGCGCCTATGTAAGTTACTCAATTGCTACCTACCATTGCCCAAGTATAGGTGTTACTTAGTGTTCTCCTGGGTGTTATTGTTGCTGTATGCTGGACTGTTATATTGTTGCTGACCTCTGCTTGTCTGACCACTCTGACTGTTAACCCCTAAACTGCTGGATTGATATACTATTGCTGAACCCTGCCTGTCTGACTACTCTGCTTGATTAACCCCTATTGCTCTGGATTGCCTCTCTGTTGCCAAACCCTGCCTGCCGGACCATCCTAGTGGTTTACTTCTGGACTGCTCTACCGTTGCCAAACCCTGCCTGCCTGACCATTCTAGTGGTTTACCTCTGGACTGCTTTACTGTTGCCAAACCCTGCCTGCCTGACCTTTCTAGTGGTTTACCCCTGAACTGCTGTTCTCTGATTCCTTGCCTTTTGCCGCTGAAGACTATCCTGCCTGTGGTGAGTGCCGCGTACCTCATCTTGCAAACTTTCTCTGCTCTGGTATATTCCCTATCATTCCGGCTCGACGCCGGGATAAGAAGACTACTGGCCAAGTTCGGTCTAATAGTGGAATATCCCACAAGCATTACAGCTTCGGACTTGAGAAAGGAAGGAATTCTTCCGAAAACTTGTCTGCTTATAAATGTATAGTAAGTCCAATAAAAAAATATCATTGTTCAATGCAATACTCTTGTTATTTTGATATCTAAATCAATGGACTAATACGGCTAATCCAATCAACATCTACATATATATATATATATATATATATATATATATATATATATATATATATATATATATATATATAGTAATGTGCAAAAGTCTTAGGCCACCACTAGCTTTGTTGTTTTAGAAAACTTTTAATGACCATCCATATTTAGTTTTCGGTCTCTTTATTAAGATATAAACAGAAAATGCAGGAAATATGTACACCAAATATAAACCCCCCACAAATTTCAGAACAAAATAGCTTCTTAAGGCAAAAGTCAGTATTTAGTGTGACCTCCCTTGGCACTAAGCACATCTTGAACTCTTTTGGGGAGACTGTCTTGAAGTTTTCTGAAGTAATCTTCTGGTATATTATACCAGGCTTCTTTCAGCACTTTCCAGAGTTTTTCTTTAGATTTAGGTTGTCTTTTATTTCTTTCTCTGTCCAGGTGATCCCATACTGCCTCTATAATATTCAGGTTGGGATTCTGTGGAGACCAGTTCATGACTGTCAGTGTTTTATCAGCTGTTTTTCTCTCCAAATATGATTTCACTGCTTTAGCAGTGTGCTTTGGATCGTTATAATGCTGAAAAATAAAACCATTACCAATCAGGCGCTTTCCAGAAGGAATGGCATGATGAATTAAAACCTGTCTGTACTTTTAAACATTCATGATCCCATCAATTTGGACAATATTGCCAGCACCAATGGCAGAAATGAAGCCCCAAACCAGGATAAACCCTTCACCATGATCCACTGAAGGGCGCAAGCACTGATTCTTCCATCTCTCTCTAACTCTTATTCTCACATATTGTCGACAATTGGACCCAAAAATGTCACTTAGATTCGTCACTTCATACTACCATTTTCCACTGATCTTCATTCCAATCTTTGCAAGCTTTATCATATCTTAACCTATTCACCCTGTTCCCCTTCCGAAAAAGTGGTTTCTTGGCTGCTACCCTTCCACAAAGACCATTCTTGGTCAAGCTTCTTCGGACTGTAAAAGGGTCAACTTGGCATCTCGAAGAAGCTGCCAGATGCTGAGCCAGGTCCTTGCTGGACTTCTTCCAGTCTCTCATAGGACAAACATCTCATCAGATTTTGAAAGTTTCCTTGGCCTTCTAGTCCTATTTTTGCCCTTGACCTCTCCTGATTCTTCAAATTTCTTTATAACAGCTTGCATATCACATCTTAAGTATCCAGTTTGATTGCTGATTTCCCTTTGAGAGTGGCCTTGTTGATGCAAAACTATGATTTTATGTCTGTCAAATTCTATGATCTTTGACATTTTGAATAGAATGATGTGATTGAAAGTTGGTCTTATTAGCAAGCTTCTAATGAATTAAACTCGTACCACATGTGTAGAATGTCTTGCACAAACCTGGTGTAATAGACCCTACTTACAGTAGTCATTTTGACATCAAATAGTAGGACAAATACAAGTGTTAGCAATGACAATAGTTAGGGTTGCATTCCATTTAGATTTACAAGAGCCAGGTTCCTGTTATTGCTCAAGTGCAAAGGGAGGTCACACCTAAATACATGCCACTTTAGCCTATAGAAGCTGTTTTTTCTGATTTTTTTCAGTTTTTTTTATACTGCATACAAATACCCTGTATTTTCTGGTTATATTCTTAAAAAGAGACTGAGAAATATTATTTATGGTCATTATACCATTGCTAAAAGAACAAATCTAATAGTGGCCTAAGACTTTTGCACAGTAATGTATATTTCAATATTTAGCATATTAAGTTTATATATGTGCATTTATATTATAGATAGGTATAAACTTATCATCTGTATATCATCTATTAATATGTCTTTCTCTTTCACTTTGTCTGTCTATCTCAGTCTGTCTGTCCATCATACCCATATGTTTGTATGCACACACATTATTTATATGAATGAGTATACATATTATATTTATTTTGATAACGTTCTAGTTGTATTACAGTTCTTTATGCATACATTATACTTGGATGCAGTAATGTGAGCTGGATTATTCTATGATATCATGAAAGACTCACATAGTCATTGATAAAATATGAGGTCATAATTTGTGCATTTAATGAAACAGCAATAATAAATCAGAAACAATTATGTTATAACTCTCCATTACTGATCATAGCTGATTATGGTTCAGCAGCTTCTAATATTTGTGTCTACCACTAGTAGCAATTACTATGCAATGTAGATATCTCTATGTCTGGCATAGATAATAAGTTATTTTTAATGTATACAAATTATACCTGCTGTTTTAACATGCCTCATTATTTATTGTACTTTATATATTATTGTATCATCTGATTTGGTGAAATAAAAGACCATTTTTTTTTACTTTATATCTAAGATGTATATCTAACATTTATGTTTTTTAGAAAATGGATGCTCCTATCATCTTGATTTTATTTGATGGGGCTCATCCATTTCACTAATAGAGCTTTGGGAGCTGTCTTTATTAGCGACTAAGCAGTTTGTCCCTAGGAATAATATTTTAAATATGAAAGCATAAGGTGAATGCAGAGTCGGTGCAGATGTTTTGGAGTAAAAATACTTGAAATGTGTGTTGTGGTTTGAAAATGGAACATCCTTGCTCAATCCAAAAGACTAGAGGGACCTATGAGATGATTCCAAAGTCTGAATGAGGTCATCACTCACCTGTTCTAGAAGATCTTTGTTTGGTTCAACAGATTCCCCAGTGAGATGATTTCCAACCTTTTCATTAGGACTGTACAAGTCTGTCAGAATAATAATTTTGTGTCAAGTGTGAATAGTGGCCTCTGCTGTGCCTTTATTCAATTAGTACAGTTTTAGGGATGGGTTAATGTATTAGCACAATCATTATAAATATAAATATTGTCCATATTCATTCTAACTGAAAGTTGAATGTTTGCAGAACATGTAACAATTATTTTATTTTTTGCACTTAAATGTTAATTTTCCTTATATTGAGTACAATATTTGAAGAAACACATTTTGGATTAACATCTGAATATTTAAATATTAACATTTTAATGTTGAGTTGTAAAGACTTCAGGGCATAAGAATCAGCATTTGTATGTGAGCCTCAAATGTTACATAAAAGATTTTCAGCTAATTAGAAGTGGAGCGCTAATTAACGCTCCCACTCGAGCGTGTACTGCACTCAAAGTAAACCTTTTGGGCGTGTCGGGTGGCATTCATATTTGAAAGTTGAAAGTAAAAAGTTATCGCTCTCGCACTAGCCCGAACTCGCAAAATGCAAAACGTAGAATATCGCACGTCCAATAACCTATTCCCCATAGAAGTCAATCGAGAAAAGACACTCCACTCTTTCGCAAACCCGAATGCATATTCTCACGTGCGCTAACCCGACACATTCCAATGTTCTACACATTTCAGAATATGTTCCATTTATTCAGAAATACATATTTCTACACATATCTGATGGTATTTTGGTACAATATATATGTATACCTATCTATAAATACTGTATATATATATATATATATATATATATATATATATATATATATATATATATATATATATATATATATGATTATACATAAGTATAGATATAAACAGATGTATATAGAAATATTTATAAATACAGAGAACATATTCTGCTAAGCACATAAAACTGGAATGTGAAATATTAAATACACACTATGCTTTTACATGTTTTCATCTAATTAACTGCAAACTGATCCAATGCACTTATACAGTATATGTGTATATATATATGTATTTATGCGTTTCTATGTGTATATATGTCTGTAAATAGAAAAAAGAGTCCGGACGAAGAAGCTCAAAGCTAAGTGGTCTTTATTATATTAAAAGTCAATTAGTATAGCAAAACATGGGCATAAAAATGGCTATGATGTTGAGCCGTAAGGAAGGCTGGGGTGGGCGGCTGACGCGTTTCAGCTCCTATGGGGCCTTAATCATAGACTGTAAATACATATATACACATATAAATACTTAAACACATATGTACACACACAAACACACACACACACATATATATATATATATATATATATATATATATATATATATATATTCACATACATATCCATTTTTAGACATTTATATGTTTGTATCTCTAGCCCTTTTCCTGCCTTTTTTCTAAATACATAAATACATACAATGTATACACACATGAGATCTCATATCTTTGAGCCCTTATAACTTTTTTGTGCAATATTGTTTTTATTAGATGGTGTTATTATGAGTGTAACTGTACTTTGTAATGTATTTTTTATGTGTTTTGTCACATTTTTTTGTTTTGCAAAACTGTTGACCAAAGCTCTGAGGTTGCGCTAACCCGACAAGCGTTAATTTCAGCGAGGGCAATTTAACTTGCGTGCAAACAAATGCAAAAACCTGATATCTCTTTCCCTCAAACGTTTGCGCTTCACTCGTAATCTGACCCTTTAGAAGTAGAATGAATGTTCCCTTTGACATTAATTCTACCATGATAAAAACATATGCCAATCATTAAGGGACATTACTATCAAAATATTTGTTTCTAAATATAATTTTTAGCTGCTAGAGTGTAGACAATCTTAACAGTTTTACTTTTTAACTTCCTGCAGCACTATGTACTGGCCAAACTAAAATATTTAATAAAGTGGCAAAGCCGTAGTGCAGTGCCACTTTGTGTATGTCATCTGCACATGCGATATACAGTGACATCACTGCATCATCACATCAATACCACATCACATCATACCTAGGGCCCGATTCTCTAAAGCTCTCTGAGCTGGTGAGATTATTAAAGAATGCACGCCAGTCCTTCAATTTCCTTGGTTGAGTGATCTAAAGCCGCTTTTCACCCTGAAAACAGGGTGTCTCACTAAGGGGCGTAAACTGCATTTTCGTATGTTATGTGCACAATACAATTTGTATTTTAAAAATCTTGTGTGAAGGCGCATATAAAATCGTAACAAAATTCTTCACAAAATAAGTATTTGATAGAAAATTTAAAATTTGTATGTAAATTACTTAATCATATTACTTAATAAATCATATTAAGTAAACTAAGTACACAGGGTGTGCAAAAATCACTTAGAAATTCATACTTTTTAGTACAAAATACAAAGCATAATAGTTGTTTTTTCATAAAATGGGCTGAGCATAGGCGTATATGAAATTGTCTCTCTAATCCCAGCGTAATTCTATAAAGATTTTCGCACTACGGATCACACAGTTTTTTTGGCCAAATACAAGGTGGTGAGCTTTTCACAAAACACTTACAACACTAATACAAAAACACATGCATATGAAAATATAGATGATTGTAAGATGCTATACACTGAAAGCAGCGTAATATGATTTACATTGGCTGCAGGATTACATTTTTATAGTGCGCCCACTGCTTGCTTCTTACTTCACGCTACAGTGTGAAGTTTCACTTTCCAGTGAATTTCATTACTTTCAATAGTAGACATCTCGCCACTCGTAGGGACTGCGCCTTTTTTATAATAATTACACTAGGGCAGGCCCTGTGAGGGTTGAGAAAAAACACATCTGAGCTAGGTTTAGCTTTAATGTGGTTTTGTCACAAAGACTAAACTGCTAATTAGATAGTTATACAGCCTTACAAAAATGGATTCTAAATATGTAATCAGCTTCTATATAAAACTTTTCTCTGTTTTTAGATAATATGAAAAGCAATGTCTGGCATCAAAAGTTAAACAAATAAATGTTATGGCCTAGATTACAAGTGGTGTGCTAGGGTGTGCACTATCAATATCGCAGGACCACACTAAGATAAGCGTGCAATATGGTATTAAAAGTCCATAGTACAATTGAACAACTAGAGAATGTTAAAGCAGTCAACATCCCTTCAGCACGCCCTATACTTTCAATAGATAGCACAGCTATGTGTTAGGTTTAAAATAAAATTATCACAAAACACAGGCAAAACAAATTCAAATGAAATATTTCATATACAGTATATACATATTAAAGGTAAAATATAAAGGTAATATACAGTTCCCTCTACTAATATTGGCAGCCTTGGTATATATGAGCAAACAAGGCTGTGAAAAATTTAGTTTATTGTTTAACCTTTTGATATTTTGTTAAAAAAATATACAAAAAAACTCTGCTCTCATGGATATCAAACACAACACAGGTTTATCCAAAAAAACTAAATCTCTGATAAATATGTGTGGCAAAATAATTGGCACCCTTTTAGTCAATACTTTGTGCTGCCTCCCTTTGTCAAGATAACAGCTCTGAATCTTCTCCTATAATGCCTGATGGGGTTGGAGAATACATGGCAAGGGATCTGAGACCATTCCTCCATACAAAATCTCTCCAGAGCCTTCAAATTTTGAGGTCAACGCTGGTGGACTGTACTCTTCATTTCACACCACCTGTTTTCTGCAGCGTTCAATTCAGGGGACTGGGATGGCCATTGCAGGACCTTGATTTTGTGGTCAGTAAACCATTTTTGTGTTGATTTTAAAGTATGTTTTGGATCATAGTCTTGCTGGAAGATCCAACCATAGCCCATTTTAAAGGGACAGTCAACACCAGAATTTTTGTTGTTTTAAAAGATACATAATCCCTTAATTACCAATTCCCCAGTTTTGCATAACCAACACAGTTATAATTATACACATTTTACCTCTGTAATTACCTTGTATCTAAGCCTCAGCAGACTGCCCCCTTATTTCAGTTCTTTTGACAGACTTGCATTTTAGCCAATCAGAGCTGTCTCCATGGTAAATTCACGTTCATGAGCTCAAAGTTATCTATATGAAACACGTGAACTAGTGCCCTCTAGTGGTGAAAAACTATCAAAATGCATTTAGATTAGAAGCAGCCTTCAAGGTCTAAGAAATTAGCATATGAACCTCCTAGGTTTAGCTTTCAACTAAGAATACAAGAGAACAAAGCAAAATTGGCGATAAAAGTAAATTGGAAAGTAGTTTAAAATTACATGCCCTATTTAAAACATTAAAGTTTTTTTTGGACTTGACTGTACCTTTAAGCTTTCTGGCAGAGGCAGTTGATAGTTCATTGATTATCTATTGATTTTTTATAGAGTCCATGATGCCATGTATCCTAGCAAAATGTCCAGGTCCTCTGGCAGAAAAAAAGCCCCAAAACATTAAAGAGCCGCCATCATATTTAACCGTGGGCAAGAGTTACTTTTCCATATTACTATATTACTACCTCTCTGTGTGCGCCACACCCAACTCTGGTGTTTATTGCCAAAAAGCTCTATTTTGGTTTCATCTGATCATAGAACCCGATTCCATTTGTTCCAGTAGTGTCTGGCAAATTGAAGACGCCCGAGTTTGCTTTTGCATGAGAGTAGAGGCTTTTTTTTAAACTCTTCCAAACAACTTGTGGTGATGTAGGTGACGTTGGATTGTAGTTTTGGAGACTTTCTGACCCCAAGACACAGCTAAATTCTGCAATTATTTAGTTGTGATTCTTGGAGATATTTTGACCACTCAAACCATCCTCTTCACAGTGCGTTGACAATATAGACACACGACCTCTTCCAGGTTGATTCATAACATTTCCAGTTCACTAGAACTTCGTATTTGTTGCCCTGGTGGTGGAAATGGGCATTTTCCATGCTTTTCCTATTTTCTTATAGCCACTTCCCATTTTGTGAAGCTAAACAACCTTTTGCCGCACATAACATACTTGGTCTTACTCATTGTGATTAATGACTAAGGGAATTTGGGCTATGTTTTAACAAAAGTACTGTCGCTCAAAAGCATAGATCCGGGTAATGAATAATGATGAGGTTTTGAGCAGGAATTCATGCCAGTAAAAGCATAAGGTTGCAAATTTGCAATGGGAGAACTCCTCGTAAAAATATTCAATGCAAAAAATTCCAGCAGCACTTGCAAGTCTAAGTAATAAAAAACATTTATTGATAAATGTAAATAAAAACTTACACATATACACTGTTGGGGGGGGGACTCCATCTGACATGTTTTGCGCTGTTACAGACACTTAATCATAGATACTTTGGCCAATGTGTTACCTCATATTTATACCCCTGTGAAACAGGAAGTCATGGTTTAACAATTTCCTGGTCCTAGTCACCCAGGTATTCTAAAAAAAATTAAGATATCAATGGGAATAAACTTCAAATATATTTTTCTCATATTAATTCATAGGGGTGGCAATAATTGTGCCACACATATATTTAAAAAATATTTGTTTGTGTGTGTATAAACCTGTGTTGTGTTTGCAATTATATTATGTCCATGATATATATATATATATATATATATATATATATATATATATATATATATATATATAAAAATAAATATATACAGTATATACAGTATATATACACACACGCATCTAAATATTTCTCCATATAGATATATAGTTTAAATACAGGGAGTGCAGAATTATTAGGCAAATGAGTATTTTGACCACATCATCCTCTTTATGTATGTTGTCTTACTCCAAGCTGTATAGGCTCGAAAGCCTACTACCAATTAAGCATATTAGGTGATGTGCATCTCTGTAATGAGAAGGGGTGTGGTCTAATGACATCAACACCCTATATCAGGTGTGCATAATTATTAGGCAACTTCCTTTCCTTTGGCAAAATGGGTCAAAAGAAGGACTTGACAGGCTCAGAAAAGTCAAAAATAGTGAGATATCTTGCAGAGGGATGCAGCACTCTTAAAATTGCAAAGCTTCTGAAGCGTGATCATCGAACAATCAAGCGTTTCATTCAAAATAGTCAACAGGGTCGCAAGAAGCGTGTGGAAAAACCAAGGCGCAAAATAACTGCCCATGAACTGAGAAAAGTCAAGCGTGCAGCTGCCAAGATGCCACTTGCCACCAGTTTGGCCATATTTCAGAGCTGCAACATCACTGGAGTGCCCAAAAGCACAAGGTGTGCAATACTCAGAGACATGGCCAAGGTAAGAAAGGCTGAAAGACGACCACCACTGAACAAGACACACAAGCTGAAACGTCAAGACTGGGCCAAGAAATATCTCAAGACTGATTTTTCTAAGGTTTTATGGACTGATGAAATGAGAGTGAGTCTTGATGGGCCAGATGGATGGGCCCGTGGCTAGATTGGTAAAGGGCAGAGAGCTCCAGTCCGACTCAGACGCCAGCAAGGTGGAGGTGGAGTACTGGTTTGGGCTGGTATCATCAAAGATGAGCTTGTGGGGCCTTTTCGGGTTGAGGATGGAGTCAAGCTCAACTCCCAGTCCTACTGCCAGTTTCTGGAAGACACCTTCTTCAAGCAGTGGTACAGGAAGAAGTCTGCATCCTTCAAGAAAAACATGATTTTCATGCAGGACAATGCTCCATCACACACGTCCAAGTACTCCACAGCGTGGCTGTCAAGAAAGGGTATAAAAGAAGAAAATCTAATGACATGGCCTCCTTGTTCACCTGATCTGAACCCTATTGAGAACCTGTGGTCCATCATCAAATGTGAGATTTACAAGGAGGGAAAACAGTACACCTCTCTGAACAGTGTCTGGGAGGCTGTGGTTGCTGCTGCACGCAATGTTGATGGTGAACAGATCAAAACACCGACAGAATCCATGGCTTTTGAGTGTCCTTGCAAAGAAAGGTGGCTATATTGGTCACTGATTTGTTTTTGTTTTGTTTTTGAATGTCAGAAATGTATATTTGTGAATGTTGAGATGTTATATTGGTTTCACTGGTAAAAATAAATAATTGAAATGGGTATATATTTGTTTTTTGTTAAGTTGCCTAATAATTATGCACAGTAATAGTCACCTGCACACACAGATATCCCCCTAAAATAGCTAAAACTAAAAACAAACTAAAAAACTAAAAACTACTTCCAAAAATATTCAGCTTTGATATTAATGAGTTTTTTGGGTTCATTGAGAACATGGTTGTTGTTCAATAATAAAATTAATCCTCAAAAATACAACTTGCCTAATAATTCTGCACTCCCTGTATATACAGTACATATATTTAATAGCTAATGGAACTTCAATTGCAATATATTTGAATCTTGGCAATAAAGCCTCACACCTTTTTATTAGAATGTTAAAGTATCAAATTTAAAAATGAACAGAGCTTTAAAACAAAAATATTCTTAAAAGTATATGTATATATGTATGTATATAATACGGAAATGGACTGCACTCTCAAACTGAAACTCTTAAACACATCCTATAATGAGTCAATTAGCACTCACAGACAGATGCACATTCTACAGAGACCCAAACAGTTAACCCCAGACAATCTGGGTGCAAAGCGCATAGGGAAAATTACAAAACAAATTAACACAACACACAGAGGAAGTCTGGCACTCTCTTGCAAGTTCACAGCTAAGATTAAAAGCAAAAATGGTAGACTTAGTTACCGCATTTGGCCAAATGGGTCAAGCCCAGGAACCACATCAAGGTCCAGTTTGAGAGTGCAGTCCATTTCAAAGTTTTGTATGTGTCTAGGGAGATAAGGCCTGTGACCCATTGGGTAGTTGTCAGCTTTTTTGATTGAGAGCATGCATTGTTTGGCTGTATTAGGGAGTCAAGATGGAAGAGACCTTGATGTGGTTCCTGGGCTTGACCCATTTGGCCATATGAGTGATCAGAAATTACTGTAGCTCCTTTAATGTTGCTGTTGGTCTATTGGTAGCCTCACTGATACATTTTCACCATTTCATCAACTTTGGAGGGTCTACCTAATCTTTGCAGTATCTCTGAGGTGCCACATTTTCTCCACTTATTGATGAAAGTTTTGACAGTGCTCCATTGTACATCCAGTGCATTCAGTATTGTTTTATATCCCTCTCCTTACAATTAGCTCTCACAGTTTCTTTGGAAACTATTTGTGGACTATGGCTCTCCGTAGGATGCAACCCAAACATTCAAGTAGATCCTACAGCAATAGCTGACTTTAAACTGGGTTTAATCAGAATCACTCTCATTAATGGCATGTGTATGCTATTTACTTACAGGCATGATTTAGAATGTGATTAGTTAACTGTAAACACAGCTAGCGCCGTCATTATGAAAGGGTGTGCATACTTATGCATCAGGGTGTTGTAAAAAATTTTTTTTTCAAATGATCCTAATAATTAACAATTTGTTTGTTTTTTTTCTCTGGATTTTTGCTTGTTGGAAAAATTAAATTACAGATGAAATTTACACTACTGTTATTTCTAACTTTACATTTCAAAAACCTGCTATTTCATACGGGTGTGTAGACTATTTATATCCGTTGTGTGTGTGTATATATTTTTTTCTTCTAATGTTTTAGAAGACCCTGTATTAATAGATTTTCACCATGATTAAATTATGGAGCCATATGTCTATAAAAAAACTAGTGGGACATGATAGTTGTTTGTCTTTAGAGTTGTAGCCCTTCTATTCAGTTACCTCACTTGTCACTCTGCGATTAACTTAGTGTCAACATTTTTTTCTTGGCATGCACTCCTCATTCACTCCTCTACCCACTCCCTTGCTGTCACTCATCCTCCTCTCACCCTTGTCTTTCTCCACCTGTGTCTCTCATCCTAGCCCTTTCTTAATCCCCTCTCCAGCCTTCTTCCCTTGCTCATTCTCAACCTTCCTTAGTGAACTGACTACTCATGCAAGACAATCACATTTTATGTGTATTTATTTAATACCTGGGTGTAGGGGGTCTGTACTTGTTGTGTTTGAAAAATGTGATTGGAGTGAATATGTCTATACATTTGACCTCATTAAGGCCTTGATTACAAGGGGAGCTAAAAAAATATTAGTGCTATTGAGTGCTATCACCATTCAATAGCACTCCTATTCTTGCGCTCATATTACAAATTGAAAGTAAAACGTTTTTTTCTCAAGAGAAAGCCTCAGGCGCGCTAACATCTGAAGGTTGGACAGTGAAAACTACAAAACCCTGTTTTTAAATTCACTTTTATTAAGAAACTTTAATTTGTTCTTTTGAGTACATTTGTTAAAAAGAATATGTACATATCTTTAACAGCAGCAATGCACTACTGGTGATTAATGACTACGCACATTTCTCTTATCATTGACTCACCAGATGTGTTCACCTTACTCCCAGCATTGCATTGTTGCACTGGAGATGACCTAAACATGAAGAGCCTGATACCTCAGTATTTATATCAAATATGTGGCAAAATTAGCACCTACTATATGAGACATGGTCATTAAGAACTTCCATAAAAAGGTGAATATCACCACCAACTGGTTGTCACCCACCAAGGCAACTATAAGTGTGGACGTGTTCCGTGCCGAAGTTGCTTTTATACAAAAAAGAACCTCACATTCACCTCTACACAAACTAATGAAATATATCACATAAATCAGAGAATAGACTGTACATCTATGTATGTGATATATCTGATTACATGTAAATATTGCCTAAAACAGTATGTAGGCATCACAACTCGACCATTAAAAGAAAGAATTAGAGAGCATTTGAACTCAATTGAAGAAGACACACCCAGAACTCCTCTAGCGAAACATTTTCATACACATGAACAAGGTATTACCATCTTCTCCTTCACAGCCATTGAACATATAGAAAAAGATCCTTTAGGAGGAGACCGACTAAAAAAGCTTCTTAAAAAAGAAGTATACTGGATCTTCAATTAGAGACCAGAACCCCTAAAGGCATGAACAGACGATATGATGTCAATTTATATATTGACTAGTACCTGTACTCTCACTTGACATCATCTGTGATGAAAGTGGCATTCAGCTGCTTTTCTAACAGCAGTGACAACCATATACTATTTGTATAGACAGGACACATTAGCTTAGACTTTCCAGTTCTCTTGTTACTATACACCATTAGACAATGGTTCCTATAAACCTCTAGACAATGAAATCTAACATACATAAAGAGTAAGGGACAAAGTATCCAAATAAAATTACTCACTCAGATAACAACTCCAGAAAAAGCTGATACAAGCCAAAAAAAGCTTAAACGGTATGAAAAGCCAAAATAAGCAAGAAGAGCAACAAGAAATAAACATTATTAATTGCAAAACCGATATAAGTATAGCTAATCTTAATATCCAAAACTTACTCAAATAGATTAGAAATAATACTCAAAATACAATATAATTGAACAAATTTGTCCTCCTGTTTCTCTTATATGTATGGGAGAATATATATATATAATGTTAGTTTCTCCCATTTCCTCCTCTTTCTCCTACGATGTTCATTATTGTTTTAAATTTAGATAAGTGACAAACTGGTTTAGATAAATATTGTTCTTTTTAAGTCTCACTTTATCCTTTTATGATTGTTATTTTTAAGTGTATCACTCCATATACTGAGAATCCTTTAGGGTTCTATATAATTAAAACTTAAAATCCACAACTATAGTTCTATTGTTAAAAAAAACCCTCACAAATATGATTGATGACATTTTTATATCTGATTCACAACAATTCTTGATCATCTTGTATACTGTTATTTAGTTTTATCTGTTTCCCTCTCCCTCCACTGGGACCTGCTTTTCACTGAGGCTGGCAATGTTATTGAATTGCCAGCATAAAAGTTAACACAATTGAATTTAATCAATGCACTAATTATTACCACACTGAATACTTAATTGACACTAGATATCTATTGGCTGATATGGCCTATTTAAGGTCCCAGTGTAGGTGAGAACATTGTCTCTGATGAAGCGCATGTACGGATGTGCGAAACGCGTCAGGAATTAGGAAGCGTCTTACTGCCCATTACAGGCTCTGTTCCAATAAACCTGTGGATCTACAGCACACCTGGACTCTGTGTTTCTTTTTTTCTCACTACATGCCTCAGTATATAAATGAGGGAAATAACACATTTCATATTCTGCAACACTACTGAGATGCCTTGCTTCCTTACAGATTGCATTTTACCTTCCCTGGTATTATATATCTAATGGCTCCCCCTTACCTGACACCTGTCTACACACTGTTAAATGGATAGTAAACACCAAAAATGTAATTGTTTAAAAATGTAGATAATCCCTTTATTTATCATTCCTCAGTTTTGCATAACCAACACTGTTATAGAAATATACTTTTTACTTCTGTAATTACCTTGTATCTAAGCCTCTGCAGACTGGCTCCTTATCTCAGATCTTTTGACAGACTTTCATTTTCAGGCAATTAGTGCTGACTCTTAAATAACTCCAAGTGCATGAGCACAATGTTATTTATATGAAATACATGAACAAACGCCCTCTAGCTGTGAAAAACTGTCCAATGCATTCTGATAAGAGACGGCCTTCAAGGGCTTAGAAATTAGCATATGAGCCTACATAGGTTTAGCTTTCAACTAACAATACCAAGAGAATAAAGCACATTTTATGATAAAAGTAAATTAGAAAGTTGTTTAAAATTACATGTCCTGTCTGAATCATGAAAGTTTACTTTGGACTTTACTGTCCCTTTAAAATTTAAACATAACTAAAGATCACAGAAAAGGGTTTCTTAAAAAAACTTACATACAGTAACCAATGAGTAATAATAGAATAAAACCGAAAGCCACAGTGACCTCTGTGGTGGGAGTACTGTACTACACTCAATATAACTAAAAGGGACAGTTTACTCAAAAATGTTCTCCCCTTTAATTTGTTCCCAATGATCCACTTTACCTGCTAGAGTGTATTAAATTATTTACAAGTATTTTCATTACCCTTATATATGCATTTAAAATAGTGGATTTAGCCTGTGGTATCCCAACCTGTCCTGAAAGTTTTTGGCCTTAAAGGGACACTGAACCCAATTTTTTTCTTTTGTGATTCAGATAGAGCATACAATGTTAAGCAAATTTCTAATTTACTCCTATTATCAAATGTTCTTTATTCTCTTGGTATCTTTATTTGAAATGCAAGAATGTAAGATTAGATGCCGGCCCATTTTTGGTGAACAACCTAGGTTTTCCTTGCTGATTGGTGGATAAATTCATCCACCAATCAAAAACTGCTGTCCAGAGTGCTGAACCAAGAAAAAAGCTTAGATGCCTTCTTTTTAATATAAAGATAGCAAGAGAACAAAGAAAAATTGATAATAGGAGAAAATTAGAAAGTTGCTTAAAATGGCATGCTCTATCTGAATCACAAAATAATTTTTTTGGGTTCAGTGTCCCTTTAAGGCCAAGCTGTGTAAACACAGCCAGCAGAAGAAATTACACTCCCAGTGGGGTATAGAAGAGATAAGGTAATAAAATATTAAATTTCAATTTTTCTCTCCAAGTATTGGTTTACAGACAGATATAAGATAAAGAAGTATGTATATGTACACAATACGATAAAGTAATGAGATCTGATTATACCTACAAGCTCAACCCATTTTGTTGTGGCTTCAAAACACAAAATCAGCTAATTCAAATACACAAATAAACCTTAAAAATCAAATCTCATGCATTTTAAACTCTGCACTTGGTAAAAAAATGAATTGGAAACAAATTAAGGAAAAACTATTTTATAGTATACTGTCCCTTTAAACTTAATAAAGTCTGAACTGAAATGGGACACACATAACAGACAGGGACAGGAAGGAAAAAAACAGGCAACTATGATATATATATATTTGAATA
Source organism: Bombina bombina (assembly GCF_027579735.1). NCBI lineage: Eukaryota > Metazoa > Chordata > Amphibia > Anura > Bombinatoridae > Bombina > Bombina bombina. The sequence goes on along the minus strand of NC_069500.1, from coordinate 1,240,925,165 downwards.
TAGTCAGTAATAATCATCAATAGTCAGTGATACATACACAGACCGGATCAAAAGCTAGCCTGATGATTATTACTGACTATTTATGATGACTATTGTAATGCATCTAAGTATTGTGCACTGCTTATGCACTGTTTGCTTCTGTTTACATATGTGGTTTCTTATACAGCCTGTTAGAGCAATCGTTTTATTTAAAGGGACAGTCTACACCAGAATTTTTATTGTTTTAAAAGATAGATAATCCCTTTTATTACCCATTTCCCAGTTTTGCATAACTAACACATTTATAATAATATACTTTTAACCTCTGTGATTATCTTGTATCTAAGCCTCTGCAAACTGCCCCTTTTTTCAGTTCTTTTGACAGACTTGCAGTCTAGCCAATCAGTGCCTGCTCCCAGATAACTTCTCATGCACGAGCACAGTGTTATCTATATGAAATACGTGAACTAACACCCTCTAGTGGTGAAAAACTGTTAAAATGCAATCTGAAAGAGGTGGGCTTCAAGGTCTAAGAAATTAGCATATGAACCTCCTAGGTTAAGCTTTCAACTAAGAATACCAAGAGAACAAAGCAAAATTGGTGATAAAAGTAAATTGGAAAATTGTTTAAAATTACATGCTCTATCTGAATCATGAAAGTTTATTTTGGCCTAGACTGTCCCTTTAAGTTATTCTCTCTTTTTCTTTACTCTTGTATGTCACATAACGATCTCTTACACTGATGTAATGTGGAGCATTATGAGCTATCCTTTATTAAGAGGGATTATGGGCCCTGCTGGGTATATGAAGCTATGCTTTAGCTGAGCATGTTTACTTTTCACAGATTATTGTCTGGCCAGTAACACAGCTGCTTGTTTTATTGCACTACATAAAATACATAAAATATTATGTGTCCCATAAGCAAATTGACTTCACATATATGTGAGAATGCTCACCACTAGCATATTGAAATATGGGATTAGCACTCATATACACAAGTTTACTGAGCTATGCTATATACATATTTATTAATTGACACTATTGATTTTGTTTTGAGTGATTGCCATGACTATGGTTTTGGCGCACTTTTGTTTTTCACCTCACTGGGAGGGGCCCATATTGTTTAAATAGACTCCTGGGTTTTGTGTTTGCTTGTCTGAGGAAGGGGAGTGTGTCCCAGAAGCGTCACGCCTTTGAAATAAAGTACACTTGAAAAGACCAGTGAGTGCCTTCTCCTACTTGATATATACAGTATATAACTATCTATATCTATATATATATATATATATATATATATATATATATATATATATATATATATATATATATATATATATATATATACATACCCTTGAGCCCTTCTGAATCAAATACCTTGTCATATACCATATCCTTTTAACACTATTTTATGCATTTATAATAATAATAAACTTATAAAAAAATAATAATAATAAACTTATAGTTTACATTTAATATTTATATATATAGGTGTAAAATGTTTTACATGTGTTCTGTTATTGTAGCCTTAACACTATACTTCAGGTCTCAAGTGGCTCTAAATTTGTACTCAAGTACAACACATAACTCTGAACTTTAATTTGAGCAATATTTAGCAGTTATCTTTCACTTATTTATGGTATAAAAATATATTTATTTCTGATGCTTTTTCTTCATCCCATTGACTGTGCCTTCGTGTAGGTATCCAAAAATTGCTGCGAAAACACCTTTTATATGTGCACTTAAAAACATTTATCCAGTCAGCTGGATAAAAGGAGGATGCTCGTGGGTTTTCGATGATATATATATATAAAAAAAATCCAGCTCAGAAAAAAATTATTTCTGGCTCACAAAGTGCAAAGAGCAGAATTTACCTCCAGGCCTGGGATTGCTAAGTGATCCTTGATAAACTGAAGTGACACATACAATTATTGCTTAAAGGGACACTGAACCCAAATTTTTTCTTTCGTGATTCAGATAGAGCATGCAATTTTAAGCAACTTTCTGATTTACTCCTATTATCAATTTTTCTTTGTTCTCTTGCTATCTTTATTTGAAAAATAAGGCTTCTAAGCTATTTGTTTGGTTTAGAATCCTGGAAAGCACTTGTTCATTGGTGGATGAATTTATCCACCAATCAGCAAAAACAACCCAGGTTGTTCACCAAAAATGGGCCGGCATCTAAACTTACATTCTTGCATTTTAAATAAAGATACCAAGAGAATGAAGAAAATTTGCTAATAGGAGTAAATTAGAAAGTTGCTTAAAATTGCATTCTCTATCTGAATATGAAAGAAAAAATTTGGGTTCAGTGTCCCTTTAACATTATTCCTGGTTGGCACTGTTAAAGAGATGCTGAGTGGTTTGCAAGGATTACAATGCCTAGAAAGTATCAGAAGTCAGGAGAGAGTTACAATGCAACTAGGAATAGTTAACTCCCCCCCCCATTGTTGTTGTGTTTATATACCTACCTGCCTGCCCCATTCTTCAAGCCTTTTAATCGTAGGTAGGTGATAGAGCCAATCAGATGCAATACCATCAGGAGGTCCCCTTCACATTGCTGAAAACTTGTAATTTCAGCGCAGATTAGCATTTTCTGGCATTACACTGTGGAGCGCTAATATCGCTTTCAGGAAAGTGATATTTAGCGCTCCACTTGTAATCTGGCCCTAAATACAGTTTTTCAGATTGGTTATATGCGGGACACAGTGAGATGAAATCTGTAAAAACTATGCAATTTCTTGACAAAGACATACACTGTACCCTCAGTACGTTGGAATGATCCTAGAAACACCACATACATCTTCAAGTGTACCGTTCATGAAGAATAATGAGGAATTCCGTAGACTTTATCATAGGCTATGTCAATGCGCAGTTTTATAAAGTTGGTACCTGACTGCAATGGAATCCTTTAGAAAATGCTTTGATTTTCTACAAAATATCCATCATTCTAAAAAACATGAAAATGCAGAGTGTCCTTGTAAAAAAGTTTTAAACAACATCCTGAGTGTGTGGAATGCAATTTTATTTCTGTACAAACCACTTACGTAGATGCAGGCATGCTTCAATATCCACCAGAGAAAATGACATATTTATTGTTTTAACTGTTAGGCTGCAGACAAAATGGAAAATCCATGTGCTTTTCTAAAGAAACTTACATTGTGATATGAATGCTCAGCAAAGTTCAGCAGTTGAACAAAGACAACAACTCCTATTCAGTAGAGTATGGTTGCATGCAGTGGCTTCTGGGATCAATCACAAGATGACTCACAGGATGTTACTGAATGCAGAACACCAGAATGGAAAGTATAATGTGTGTCTGGATTGGGATCATTTCTGTGTAGTGTCTACAAAACAAATAAAATATTCAGCTAAGGTTGTGTAATTAACATAGATTTACCATCCCGAGAAGTAATTTAAATAACCCTTATGGGTGGTGTAATGACATTTAATAAAAAAATATAGTCTACTTGAGTCACTAACAATTTAAAGGGATGGTGTACTGTTAATTTTTCTCCACTTTAATGAATACTCAATTTTACCTACTAGGGTAAACTGTTTCCAAATAGTTCCTTTACCTTAATTTTGTAATTTGAAATAGGTGCTTTTTTCTGTTAAATCAGCCATCTATACTGAAAATGTCTATACAATAATGGCTTAAAAAAGCTATGTAAACAAGAGCCAGCAGAAGAAATCACACTTTCAGTGGGGGTGGTAGAGATAGGCACTAACATATAAATTTTAATTTGATCCCCCTATGTCACTGGATTTTAAACCTTTCCTCAGTCCTCCCTAACAGGTCAGATTTTCAGGATTACCTTGTATGAGAGCAGTTAAAATAACCATGGTTACTAATCACTGATTATTTCTCCTGCGCTCTAGTTCAGATATCTTCAAAATCTGGCCTGTTAGGGAGGTCTGAGGACAGGTTTAAAAACCAGCGCTCTAAGTATTGGGCTTTGTATATAAAGGAATCAGATAAAGAGCACTTTGTGTACAAAGAGAGTGATAAGATATGGAGGCCCGCTCTCCCTGAAAGCTTGGCACTTAAAAAAGCAAAAAACATCTGTTTCATATACTAAAATAATCTTAAAGGGACAGTTTACCACAGAATTGTTATTGTTTTAAAAGATAGATAATCCCTTTATTACCCATTCCCCAGTTTTGCATAACCAACACAGTTATATTAATATACTTTTTACCTCTGTGATTACCTTGTATCTAGGGACCTTCTTCCAGCCCCCTGATCACATGACTGTGACTGTTTATTATCTATTGTCTTAAATTTAGCATTGTTTTGTGCTAAATCTTAAATAACCCCTGTGCCTGAACACAGTCGGCTAGATTACGAGTTGTGCGTTAGGGTAAAAAAGCAGTGTTAAGAGGTCCTAACGCTGCTTTTTTACGCCCGCTGGTATTACAAGTCTTGCAGGTTTAGGGGCACCGCACAATTCTTTGGCCTTACCACAAAACGACTTACGTAAACTTCGTAAAGTCTTTTTCTATGGGACTTCCATAGCGCCGGTATTATGAGTCTGTCCTGGGAGGCCAAAAAGTGAGCAGTACACCCTACCCCGTCAAGAGTCCTAACGCATTAAAAAGTCAGTAGTTTTATGGTACAACGCCGTAACATAAAACTCATAACTAAAGTGCTAAAAAGTACACTAACACCAATAAACTACCTATTAACCCCTAAACCGAGGCCCTCCTGCATTGCAAACACTATAATAAAATTATTAACCCCTAATCTGCCGCTCCGGACATCGCGGCCACTATAATAAACATATTAACCCCTAAACCGCCGCACTCCCGCCTTGCAAACATTAGTTAAATATTATTAACCCCTAATCTGCCGTCGCTTACATTGATGCCACCTATCTACATTTATTAACCCCTAATCTGCCACCCCAACATCGCCGACACTATACTAAATTTATTAACCCCTAAACCTAAGTCTAACCCTAACACCCCCTAACTTAAATATAATTTAAATAAATCTAAATAAAAATTAATATTATTACCTAAATAATTCCTATTTAAAACTAAATACTTAGCTATAAAATAAACCCTAAGCTAGCTACAATATAACTAATAGTTACATTGTAGCTATCTTAGGGTTTATTTTTATTTTACAGGCAAGTTTGTATTTATTTTAACTAGGTACAATAGTTATTAAATAGTTATTAACTATTTAATAACTACCTAGCTAAAATAAATACAAAATTACCTGTAAAATAAAACCTAACCTAAGTTACAATAACACCTAACCTAACCCTACAATTAAATAAATTAACTAAATTAAAAACAATTAAATAAATTAAATTAAAGTACAAAAAAAACAGACACTAAATTACAGAAAATAATAAACAAATTAAAAGATATTTAAAATAATTACAGCTAATCTAATAGCCCTATCAAAATAAAAAAAAGCCCCCCCAAAATAAAAAAACCCTAGCCTAAACTAAACTATCAATAGCCCCTAACCCCTTAATGACCGCAGCACTTTTCCATTTTCTGTCCGTTTGGGACCAAGGCTATTTTTACATTTTTGCGGTGTTTGTGTTTAGCTGTAATTTTCCTCTTACTCATTTACTGTACCCACACATATTATATACCGTTTTTCTCGCCATTAAATTGACTTTCAAAAGATACCATAATTTTCATCATATCTTATAATTTACTATAAAAAACATTATAAAATATGAGGAAAAAATGGAAAAAAACACATTTTTTCTAACTTTGACCCCCAAAATCTGTTACACATATACAACCACCAAAAAACACCCATGCTAAATAGTTTCTAAATTTTGTCCTGAGTTTAGAAATACCCAATGTTTACATGTTCTTTGCTTTTTTTGCAAGTTATAGGGCCATAAATACAAGTAGCACTTTGCTATTTCCAAACCACTTTTTTTCAAAATTAGCGCTAGTTACATTGGAACACTAATATCTTTCAGGAATCCCTGAATATCCATTGACATGTATATATTTTTTTTTAGAAGACATCCCAAAGTATTGATCTAGGCCCATTTTGGTATATTTCATGCCACCATTTCACCGCCAAATGCGATCAAATAAAAATTTTTTTTCACTTTTTCACAAATATTTTCACAAACTTTAGGTTTCTCACTGAAATTATTTACAAACAACTTATGCAATTATAGCATAAATGGTTGTAAATGCTTCTCTGGGATCCCCTTTGTTCAGAAATAGCAGACATATATGGCTTTGGCTTTGCTTTTTGGTAATTAGAAGGCTGCTAAATGCCCCTGCGCAAAATACGCGTATTATGCCCAGCAGTGAAGGGGTTAATTAGGGTGCATGTAGGGAGCTTCTAGGGTTAATTTTAGCTTTAGTGTAGTGTAGTAGACAACCCCAAGTATTGATATAGGCCCATTTTGGTATATTTCATGCCACCATTTCACCGCCAAATGCGATCAAATTAAAAAAAACTTTAATTTTTTCACAATTTTAGGTTTCTCACTGAAATTATTTACAAACAGCTTGTGCAATTATGGCACAAATGGTTGTAAATGCTTCTCTGGGATGCCCTTTGTTTAGAAATAGCAGACATATATGACTTTGGCGTTGCTTTTTGGTAATTAGAAAGTCGCTAAATGCTGCTGCGCATCACACGTGTATTATGGCTAGCAGTGAAGGGGTTAATTAGGTAGTGTGTAGGGAGCTTGCAGGGTTAATTTTAGCTTTAGTGTAGAGTTCAGCCTCCTACCTGACACATCCCACCCCCTGATCCCTCCCAAACAGCTCCCTTCCCTCCCCCACCCCACTATTGTCCCCGCCATCTTAAGTACTGGCAGAAAGTCTGCCAGTACTAAAATAAAAGATTTTTTTTTTTTTAAAAAAGAAAAAAAAAAAAGCATATTTACATATGCTGTGTTTAGGATCCCCCCTTAGCCCCCAATCTCCCTGATCCCCCCCAAAACAGCTCTCTAAGCCTCCCCCTCTGCCTTATTGGGGGCCATCTTGGGTACTGGCAGCTGTCTGCCAGTACCCATTTTGCACAATCAAATATTTATTTCATTTTTATTTTTGTTATTCCCCCCCCCCCCCCCCGGACCAACCCCCACCACCTAAATAACGAATAAGGTGTTTTTTTTTAAATTACTCGTCCCACTTTTATTTTGGGACACATTTTTTTCTGTAGTGCAGCGGTCCCCACCCGGTCCCTGCCCCGGCGCGCACCCGCGCGCGCCCCCTCGTGCACGTGCGCGCGCCCCCGCCCGGACTTGCACGCCCACGATCCCGCCCCCCTCCACATGACAAGGGCCATCGATGGCCGCCACCCACCTCCCACACCGGCTCCCACCCACCAACGATACCGGCCATCGATGTCCGGTGCAGAGAGGGCCACAGAGTGGCTCTCTCTGCATCAGATGGCCATCTAAGGTTATTGCAGGATGCCTCCATATCGAGGCATCACTGCAATAACCGGAAAGCAGCTGGAAGCGAGCAGGATCGCTTCCAGCTGCTTTCCACACCGAACACGTGCAGGGTACGTTCTCAGGCATTAACTGCCTTTTTTCTGAGGACGTACCCTGCACGTCCTCGGTCATTAAGGGGTTAAAAGGGCCTTTTGGGGGGCATTGCCCCAAAGAAATAAGCTCTTTTACCTGTAAAAAAAATACAAACAACCCCCCAACAGTAAAACCCACCACCCACACAACCAGCCCCCCAAATAAAATACTATCTAAAAAAACATAAGCTCCCCATTGCCCTGAAAATGGCATTTGGATGGGCATTGCCCTTAAAAGGGCAGTTAGCTCTATTGCAGGACCAAACCCTAACCTAAAAATAAAACCCACCCAATACACCCTTAAAAAAAACTAACACTAACCCCCTGAAGATCGATTTACAGTTCTGAAGACCGGACATCCATCCTCAAGGAAGCGTCAGAAGTCTTCATCCAAGCCGGGCCGAAGTCCTCAATGAAGGCGGGAGGAGTCTTCATCCAAGCCGGGCGAAGTGGTCCTCCAGACGGGCAGAAGTCTTCATCCAGACGGCACCTTCTTTTTTCATCCATCCGACGCAGAGCGGGTCCATCTTCAAGACATCCGACGTGGAGCATCCTCTTCTGCCGACGACTAATGACGAATGAATGTTCCTTTAAGTGACGTCATTGGAACAGCCAATAGAATGCAAGCTCAATCCTATTGGCTGATTGGATCAGCCAATAGGATTGAACTTCAATCCTATTGGCTGATTGCATCAGCCAATAGGATTTTTTCTATCTTAATTCAGATTGGCTGATAGAATTCTATCAGCCAATTGGAATCTAAGGGACGCCATCTTGGATGACGTCACTTAAAGGAACCTTCATTCGTCGTTAGTCGTTGGCAGAAGAGGATGCTCTGCATCGGATGTCTTGAAGATGAAACCGCTCTGCGTTGGATGGATCAAGATAGAAGATGCCGTCTGGATGAAGACTTCTGCCCGTCTGGAGGACCACTTCACCCGGCTTGGATGACGACTTCTGCCGCTTCATTGAGGATGGATGTCCGGTCTTCAGTACTGTAAGTCGATCTTCAGGGGGTTAGTGTTAGGTTTTTTTAAGGGTGTATTGGGTTGGTTTTATTTTTAGGTTAGGGTTTGGGCCTGCAATACAGCTAACTGCCCTTTTAAGGGCAATGCCCATCCAAATGCCCTTTTCAGGGCAATGGGAAGCTTAGGTTTTTTTTAGATAGTATTTTATTTGGGGGGTTGGTTGTGTGGGTGGTGGGTTTTACTGTTGGGGGTGTTGTTTGTATTTTTCTTTACAGGTAAAAGAGCTGATTTCTTTGGGGCAATGCCCCGCAAAAGGCCCTTTTAAGGGCTATTGGTAGTTTAGTTTAGTCTAGGGTTTTTTTTATTTTGGGGGGGCTTTTTTTATTTTGATAGGGCTATTAGATTAAGTGTAATTAGTTTAAATATCTTGTAATTTGTTTATTATTTTCTGTAATTTAGAGGTTTTTTTTTGTACTTTAGCTAATTTAATTTATTTAATTGCTTTTAATTCATTTAATTGTAGGGTTAGGTTAGGTGTTATTGTAACTTAGGTTAGGTTTTATTTTACAGGTACTTTAATAACTATTTAATAACTATTGTACCTAGTTAAAATAAATACAAACTTGCCTGTAAAATAGAAATAAACCCTAAGATAGCTACAATGTAACTATTAGTTATATTGTAGCTAGCTTAGGGTTTATTTTATAGGTAAGTATTTAGTTTTAAATAGGAATTATTTAGGTAATAATATTCATTTTTATTTAGATTTATTTACATTATATTTTAGTTAGGGGGTGTTAGGGTAAGACTTAGGTTTAGGGGTTAATACATTTAGTATAGTGGCGGCGACGTTGGGGGCGGCAGATTAGGGGTTAATAAATGTAGATAGGTGGCGGCAATGTTAGGGAAGGCAGATTAGGGGTTAATAATATTTAACTAATGTTTGCGAGGTGGGAGTGCGGCGGTTTAGGGGTTAATATGTTTATTATAGTGGCGGCGACATTGGGGCGGCATATTAGGGGTTAATAAGTGTAGCTAGGTTGCGGCGACATTAGGGGAGGGAGATTAGGGGTTAATAAATATAATCTAGGTATCGGCGATGTCAGGGGCGGCAGATTAGGGGTTAATAAGTGTAAGATTAGGGGTGTTTAGACTCGGAGTCATGTTAGGGTGTTAGGTGTAACCATAAAATGTATTTGCCCATAGGAATCAATGGGGCTGCGTTAAGGAGTTTTACTGTGCTTTTTTGCAGGTGTTAGACTTTTTTTCAGCCGGCTCTCCCTGTTGATTCCTATGGGGAAATCCGACCAGCTCACCGCTGACTTAAGCAGTGCTGGTATTGAAGTGCGGTAAGGAGCTAAATTTAGTTCTACGCTCACTTCTTGCTTTTTAACGCCGGGTTTGTAAAAACCTGTAATACCAGCGCTGCAGGTAAGTGAGCATGAGAGAAAACTGCTCGTTAGCACCGCACAGCTCATAACGAAAACCTCGTAATCTAGCCGAGTGTTATCTATATGGCCCACGTGTACTTTCTGTCTCTTTGTGTTGAAAAGAGATTTAAAAATTAGCATATGAGCCTACCTATGCTTAATTAAAACTAAAGAATACCAAGAGAAAAAAGCAAATTTGATGATAAAAGTAAATTGGAAAGTTGATTAAAATTAAAAATCCTATCTGAATAATGAAAGTTTAATTTATACTAGACTGTCCCTTTAAAGAAACAATTTCCCATGCATTTTATAACCAGTCATTGTAAACACATTAAGGGGAAATCAATTAAAGGGAAACCATTAATAGGAAACCAGTGTGGTCTTCAGTTAGAACTGTCTCTGCAGCTCCTGTGTTGTGTAATTGTTTGGGAAAGCACATAATGGTAGTTCACAGAATAATAACTAATAAGATAAAGTAGAAAATGGGAATTCTATAAATACTATTCTTAAATGTGTTAATCAAAGTGTAAAAAAATACTATATAAACTACTTTAAAATCCCCAGCAAGGAGGTATGAGATGATTATGTTCACCTTCAAGTGGGGTATAAACCAAACCATTGATTAATCTCCCTATTTCTCCATCTCTCAGTCTTTCTCTCATTCTCTCTCACGCTGTTTCTCTCATTGAACTATTACTAATGAGAACAGCCAGGAACTCATATTTACAGAAATAGTGAAGGATCATATGATAAGATAGGCTTAGAACTAAGTGAGGGGCTTATACAGCAATGGTGTTTTGCATCATTTTAGTGACATTAACCCCTACTGGGAATTTCAGAGAAACACTTGCCCAATGTACTGGAGATTTTTTTTTTTTTTAGCATTTTTACAATTACTTTGCTTAAAGGGACAGTCTACACCAAATTGTTTATTGTTTAAAAAGATAGATAATCCCTTTATTGCCCATTCCCCAGTTTTGCATAACCAACACAGTTATATTAATATATGTTTTAACTCTGTGATTACCTTGTATCTAAGCCTCTGAAGACTGCCCCTTATCTTAGTGCTTTTGACAGACATGCAGTTTAGCCAATCAGTGCAGACTCCTAAATAACTCCACAGGGGTGAGCATAATCTTATCTATATGACACTAGTACTGTCTAACTGTGAAAAACTTTCAAAATGCTCTGAGCTAAGAGGCGGTTTTCAACGGTTTAGAAATCAGTTTGAGCCTAACTAGGTTTAGCTTTTTAAAAATACCACCAAGGGAACAAAGCAAATTTAATGATAAAAGTCATATGGAAAGTTGTTTAAAATTGCATGCCCTATCTGAATCATGAAAGTTTAATTTTGACTAAACTGTCCCTTTAAACAAAAATAGAGCCTTTGTTTTTTATTTACCTATGAAAACTTTGTTTTAAAAAGAACATTCATTTGTTGAGGGTTTCAACTAGCTATTTATTCACAGAATTAAGAAATTCTGTATAGCAGAACGGCCTAAATTCTCAAAATTGACCCCCAAAACTGAATATATATTATTTTGAAGTGGACAACCCAAGGTATTGATCTAGGTCACTGGTTTTCAAAACTGTCCCCAGGCCTCCCCAACAGGCCAGGTTTTTTTTTTTTTTTTTTTTTTTTTTCAGTTGAATTATTATCAGTTTATAGATATAAGCAAATAAAAACAAAAATTAACAAACAAAATTGCATTGGAATATAACAACTAGTTCACTGAGTGGTGTCGATGAAACTGACTTAACAGCATAGACAAAAATACTGGTATTGGTCAATAGACACTTAGACAAAGTTTGTCCTAAAAAGGATACGATGATTGTAGTTCAGCGTAAAATATAAAAGTTAAAAGTTAAAAGTTGTGGCCACAACTGTTTGTAAGATATCCAAAAAGCTCCAAAGAGCTGTTTCCTGTGGGATCGCTTGTTATATCCCGTTGTTTAAAAGCAGTAATATGGAGTTCCCGTGATGCTCACCCCCACCGGACCACCGACACCCCCCACCCCCTCCCGCACCAGCGCGGGCCACGGGAAGGACCGCAACCAACTCGGGACGTGTCCCAGCCCGGTGCCCGGCCGCACAGCCGCGGCAGCACGCGAGCGCCCCACCCCCAAACCCCAGGCCAGGTTTTTTATAATTAACTTGTAAGAGAGCAGGTAAAATAACAATGTTTACTAATCAGCTGATTGATTCACCTGTGCTCTAGTTCAGATATCCTTAAAATGTGATCTGGGCCCATTTTGGTATATTTTATTCTACCATTTGTCCACCAAATGCAATCATATTAAAAAAAACTATGACTTTTTCACAAACTGGGTTTAGTTTCTCACTGAAATTATTTAAACACACATACTTGTAAAAGCTTAGGATCCCTTTTATGCAGAAATAGCAGGCATGTAGGGCTTTGCCATTGGTTTTTGATAATGAAAAGGCCGCTAATTGCAGCTGTGCACCCTACTTCTGAAATCCCCGACAGCAAAGGGGTTACTCAGCTGTTTAAGGAACACTTTCATTGTCTATTTTCAATAATAATCAATACATTCCACTTATTTCAGCTTTAAAATGATCAACCCTTTCAGAGATAATGAAGTTTTATTCCAATATATTTTTCCATGTCCTCTACTCCCACATGACCGCTGCTCACCAATCACAGACTCGTATACGAATATAACCATGTAAACGTTCCTGAATGCTCAGAAAGTGTTGGTAACATCACTGATGACATCACTGGCACAACATGAAAGCGCCCCTAGCCGGGAAAACTGTGCACATAAAAGACAGGAGTGTGCACAGGGTTCCCAGAATGAGCAGCAAGTGACATCACTGGGATTACTGACAGCATTATTATTAAAAAACAAGCTGTGAAGAGGAGGTATTATTGAAGGATTCAAATGCACATATATAAAATATATAAGAATTTATTAAAATAACAATGCTTAAAATAAAATGAAATACCACTGGTGGTAACTAACATATAATCCTAAATGGTAATGGGTTCATAGTAGACAGTATAAAACCTATTATGCTCGGATCTTCAGACAATGGATATATAAGGTTGTAAAAGTTCTTAAGAGCTAATAAGTCCAGTGAACAGTCGGATGATATAGACCTTGTAAGAGGGTGTGAGGGAGAAAAAAGTGGATTGCGGCAGAAAGTGCGTCTATGTAAAACTTCTCCAAAGGCTCATACAATTGAGAACACTCACCTGGAATGCGAAATACTTTTCTGTAGGTTTCTCCACTTCCTAGCGACTCCTAGATCCTTCACGTGTCGACTCTCCTATAAACTTACACGTCTCTAGTGTTTAAGTGTTGTAGTGTGTACCTTAGATCGTGCAGCAATGATTTCCGAGTCACGTGGTGGGTTTCTGGCCATTCAGGAAGCTGGATTACCGGGCACTGTGAGTGTAAATCTATCACTTTATATGAAGAGTGATGAAGAGTACAAGTGATATAACGCTGCTATACTTACACTGTGAAGTCATCCACTACACTGTTTTGGAGCTGTTTTTAATCTGCCTTCTAGTAAGTTTGTTTACTAGTGTGTGCTTATCGTGTTAATAAATTACTACCTTGAATCGGATGTGCGCTGTCTCCCTCTCTTGTATTCCAGTGCTATCTTCTCTGCATCCGTGGACAGGAAACCCATGGATTCTTGCACAGCAGCACTCCAATCGGCTTAAATTTGGTCTCCTTCTGCCTGCTTAATACCGCTGTGGCAATATCTTCCAAGTTTCTATCGTACTCTTGGATACACGCTGTATGGTAATGTAGCGCAGCCTTTTTTCTTTATTTTTGTATATGTCTATTTCTTAGTTTCTTTTTAGGCTGCTGCTCGTCACCTTTTCAGTTTATTTACTTAAGGTATTAACTTGTATTATACTCTTTGTTGTTTATTATTATTGTGGTTTATGATATTTATATTTTTTCAGTTTGTGTTGTGAGACGCTATATGAATCACTGTTTCATCACGTTACTCTTTATCTGTGTTACTGTGTTTTATCATCAGCTTGCTATTAAGGATCAGACTCAGTTGTATTAGTTCTGATAAGGGAACGAATACTATAGTTATTCTGAGTCCAGGTCTCTATTAGATTGCAAAAGTTAGAACCCAGGAGGGGATCTCACAAGAGGTGCGCTCTATGTGTATGAAATCTATGATCACAATTGTGGGGCTGTGATCAATAATACATACAATGATATAAAAAATAAGAGAACAAACGTTCATAAAAGTTCAGATTATTACTGTCTGATCCCTTTGGACTGATCGACGGATCCAATTTGATGGTAGGACTCTCTGGTAGAGAGCAAGTAGAAAACAATGACTCAGGCAGCTCCCCTTGACCCGGTGTGAGGTAGATCTAATAGGTTGAAACAAAAAGAGGGCACCTCATAGTGTAATAATCCTATACAAGGAAATATAGAAGAACGGTAAATATGCTTACTGGACTGAGATGCACTGTACTATGACCAGTGCTTGCTGGGTCTAGCTCTTAACAGCGGCTAGTCAACTGTACCATGGACCGCTGCGGGAGCCAGCTTGTCATCAATTCGGTATATATGTGGAGATGTTAGCAGCAGCTAATTCTCTTCCAAATGGAAACGATTCTTGCAAAACTGCTGACATATAGTGCTCCAGACACGTGCACACTCCTGAGCTTCTGTCCCTGCCACAGAATATCTGGTTCCAACTAGCTTGTGACAAGCTAGTTGTAAATATAATAAATATAATTATAATATATAATTATAATAATAATAAATATGATAATAATAAATATAATAAATATAAATGGAGCACAGAATTGGAGAAGAGCCGATACTAAAACACATCAGGGTGATGATTTTAAAAATGGTCAACGTGATTTACCGTGGCGTAACTCTTCCATGGATTCTAGTAACCATAGAAGAGATAATTTTATAAACTATAGATCAAGGGATGAGGAGAACAATATGCCCCATTTTGCATATAATAGATACAATGGTATTCATTCTAATAACAATAGAGATTCCAGTTATTATAATAGGAACCATTTGAACGGTAGGAATAAATATGAGATCCCAAGTAATCAGAATATACCCTCCACTCCTAATCGATCTACTTGGCACAGATTGGGAGCTAAACCTAAATCCCCAAACCACACACATTTTTTAGACAGGGATCAGGCAAGCCATCTCAGGGACAGAAATCCCTCTTGGGAAGGAGAAAGAGCAATAAATTGGGAAACAAGGGAGAGACCTCAAAAAAGAGCGTTAGAACCAGACGAGGGGGAAGAGGAGGATTCAGAATTAAGAGGAGGGAACAAAAGAAGGCCGAACTAGAACAAATTAAAAAAGACATTGTGAATCTTTCTGATGTAGTGTTGTCCAATGATGATGTTAGGTTATTGGGCAAGGGTTTGAATTTCGCCCCCAAATCGAAGCCCATCAAGTTTGAAGTATACATGGCTATTCAAAAGTACATCAGAAAGATGACCCTTAAAAGATATTTTGTTAAAGATACAAAAAGTTACGATAAACCAAACACCAATAATTACTTAGAAGGTAGAGATATTCAAACACTCTGTACACTTAAAAGCTTAGAACCAGAAACTGTTTCTAATATCCAAGCTTCTAACTTTGAAGTGGATACCCTAAATGATTATAGTGATCTGCTTGACCTCTCTATATATGAAGAGGATTTGCAGGTAAGACACACAAGTTTTAAAGGCAAATCACGCTTTTATCCCCATCATATGCAAGGTGAACAACTTTCCCTGTTTAACAAATTAGTTTGTAGGGAACTTGAGATTGAATTAACTAAATGTAATTTAAATAAATATAATGATAACCTTACAGTTAAAGAAAGATCAGCTCTGAACTCACTAAAAAATAATAAAAATGTGGTGATAAGAGCTGCCGATAAAGTCGGTGGCCTGGTTATTCAGAACCATGAGGTGTATATTAAAGAAGCACACAATATTTTAAGTGATCAACAAACATATAAATGTCTCACTTTTAACCACACTGTAGATTTTTCTAAAAAATTTGATTCTTTATTGGGGAAGGCCAAAGAGCAAGGTGTTGTTAACCAGGATGAATTCAATTTTATTAAACAATTGGATCCTTCGGTGCCCACCTTCTATCACCTCCCCAAGATCCATAAAGATCTTGTGAACCCTCCGGGACGCCCTATTATTTCCGGTATAAGCTCCCTATGTCACAATTTGTCTAAATATGTAGACCATTTTTTGCAACCTCTGGTAGTGAAAACAAAGGCCTATCTTAAGGATACGGCAGAGACAATTAGAATCTTTGAGCGACGGACTTGGGGAGATGATTTAAGGTGGGCTACCTTCGATGTGTCATCACTATATACAGTGATTCCTCACAATAAAGGTCTAGAAGCTATTAAACAGGCGTTCTATGGGTTTGATATTCCAGAAGTCCATCTTGAATTTTTATTGGACTCTATTTCATTTATACTGTCTCACAATTATTTAGAATTTTTGGGTAAATACTATTTGCAATTAAAAGGGACTGCAATGGGGACTACCTTTGCCCCATCGTATGCGAATCTTTTCATGGATAGCTTTGAAAAGAGATTTATCTGGAATAACAACCCAAATTAATATGTTGGAGTATTTTAGATACATAGACAATGTAATAGTTCTATGGAAAGGGACAGAGGAATCCCTGGTTGATTTTACCGACTATATTAACGGGAATGATTGTAATCTACATTTTAATGGAAATAGCTCCACCAGGAGTATTGAATTCTTGGATATTATTCTTTACGTTGATGAAATAAACAATAAAGTATCTGTTTGGAATTATAGGAAAGCAGTCGCCAAAAATAGCTTTGTTGACGCTAGTAGTGCCCACTTAAGGAGTTGGAAAAACAATATTCCTGTAAGTCAGTATATTCGCATCAAACGTAAATGTACTGATCCAATAGATTTTGAGAAGGAAGCTTCTGTATTAGACAAAATATTTATTAGGAAAGGCTACAGTTTGGAAACTCTAAGAGTAATAAACAGCCTTATAATAGTTATAATATCACTGAGGATTCTAACAATATCAATATGAATCCAATTCGCTTCATTACCAATTTCAATAAAGGGGCCCCTGTAATAAGCAAAATTTTAAATAAGCATTGGGGCATCTTAAAATCTGATCCTATTTTAGGTAACATAATAGGGGATAAAGCAACGATTACATTTAAGAAAAAGAAAAATGTAAAAAATCACCTAGCGCCCAGCAAATTAAGAGAAACTAATGATAGGAAATCTACATGTAATGGAAGCTTACGAATTTGGTTATCAGCCCCAAGAGGAACTTTTAAATGTAACAAATCTAATTGCCCTATGTTCCCATTTATTAAAAAGAGGGACATATTCTTTAAAGTGGATGTAAAGTCAATGCTATCACACATTCTCAAATGGTTTATCAATCAAAATTAACTTAAGTTTAATTCATCGTTTTTTTAAAAAGTACAATTATATCGATCTATATACTTATTTAATCTGAATCGTCTTGCTCGTTTCCTCCGCCCGCCATTTTGGACCGCGTTTATAACGTTGATTGACACTGTAGTGTACTAATAGTCAATCATACCCCGTGGCGCCCAGCCCCTTTTCGGAGACGTCACTATTTCTTTATGCGCATGCGTCTTTCTGTATGCGCATGCGTAAATCAACTGCTGTTTGATTTAGAAGCGCTGCGCGTACACGATTTAAGCATGCGCATAAAAAAAACAGCAGTCATTAGCGTCATGGATTCACGGAGAATAGCAAGTAAGTATCTATCCTCCTAAAACTAACACAAATTGTAATGTTAGATACTTTTCAAAGCAATAGCGCTGTGCAATCGAAAAACCTATGATATAAATATAATCTATATGCAAACAATATTGAATATTGAAAAAAACAAGACATTGTGAACGAGCCTTTCAAATACGTCATAGAGCGGGTGGGACCGCTCTATACGTTATATGGAAGAAATCAAGGAAGTAATGGCTGGGAGGAGCTAGAAGAGAAAACGGAGATAAGTTTTCATTCAAAATATAATGTGATATTTTGATAGTTTAGAAAAAAAATAATGCGTTTTGACTAATACACTGAATATGAATTAATATTGATTCCTAAAAACGGGTAAATTTACATTCACTTTAATTATAATGGTGCTGAGTTCTTTAGTATGAAACACAGGTGTAATTGCCAAACTACATATACAGTATATCTCCTCTCCTGCAAGTGTGACCATATCTATATTGGGAGTACGAAAAGGAAAACATCTAAAAGGTTCAGTGAACATCTCTACAAAATTAGAACAAAGTTTGATAAGCATAGTGTACCGGTTCACTTTACTGCAGTACATGGTAGCGATACCAGGGATCTAAATGTACAAATTATAGATTGGGTACCCCCAGGAACTACTGATAGACTACTTAATCTAAGGAGAAAAGAGACCGAATGGATATACAGGTTGAGGAGTTTGGCTCCACTAGGTCTTAATATTGATCTCGATGTACAACCTTTTTTATAATTATATTTTTTATAATTATGTTTTATATTTATTTTTCATAAACTACTTTTTATGATAATCCTTTTAAAATGTATTTAGTAAGTGTTTTTAATGTACTTAATGAATTTCATGTGTATTTTTTATGTATTACTGAATGAATTTTAGCATCTTTTTTAGGGATTGTTTGCTGTAGCGATTAATTGTTTTTTATTGTTTGTAATTTAACACACATTCATGTATTGATATGCAAGGTGCTCTTTGAAACAATATGTACTGCCCATCTGGTTTGAACTATTACTTGCGATCCTATGCACCAGTTAGGATTCGTATCAATGGGTATTTAAATACCAATACCAACCACGACCTATTACTCTTGAAAAAGCCGGGGTGTCACCGTCGAAACGCGTTGAGGTCTTTTGGTCGCTTTGTGGATCCATAGAGCAAGGTGGAAGGATGCTGTGTGACGTATCCTGACGGCTACGCAACTACTATCTCAGCCGGGAACTTTTGAATCTGTTTCATGCAGACGGCTTCCCCTGCATCATCTGACGCTGCTATACTTACGCTGTGAAGTCATCCACTACACTGTTTTGGGGCTGTTTTTAATCTGCCTTCTAGTAAGTTTGTTTACTAGTGTGTGCTTATTGTGTTAATAAATTACTACCTTGAATCGGATGTGTGCTGTCTCCCTCTCTTGTATTCCAGCACTATTTGCAAAACCACTTAAAAACTCCAACGTTCTACAGAGCGCTCTGTGTTGTGAGTATAAACTTAGACATAGTTCATCAACGTGTTTCAGCTGACACAGCCTTTATCAAGATGAATCAATTATTAATTAATATTAATATTATACCTGTAATTTTCAAATATTCAAACAAAATAAATAAACCATGACAATGTTACTGCCTTTCTTGCTGTGATAAAAATGCAAAACACCTTTCACTTCTACAAGTAAAGCAGGATTATTGAAATAAAAACATAGGAAAAAATGTAATCAATAATTACCAACTCTTGCCAAAAGCTTGTTATGAACTATCAAACGATGCATGTTTGCCTTAGAACACAGCGTCACTGAACATACAGTTGTTACCATTTCTATAGCCCCTTGTACACTCTTGCCTGCTGACTGACTGCTGTAAGCGAGCACACAGCAGGTGCTTGTTCACATAAAGCATTAAAATGACCACATCAAGATTTGCTACTGTAAACTGTCAATCACTATGAAGAAGAAAATCCCCTCAGCAACTAAGTTTGTGCATATATTTTATAAAATTGATCCATTAAAGGGACACTGTACCCAAAAATTTTCTTTTGTGATTCAGATTGAGCATGAAATTTTAAGCAACTTTCTAATTTACTCCTATTATCAAATTTTCTTCATTCTCTTGGTATCTTTATTTGAAATGCAAGAATGTAAGTTTAGATGCCGGCCCATTTTTGGTGAACAACCTGGGTTTTCCTTGCTGATTGGTGGATAAATTCATCCACCAATAAAAAAGTGCTGTCCAGAGTACTGAAACCAAAAAAAGCTTAAATGCCTTCTTTTTCAAATAATGATAGCAAGAGAACGAAGAAAAATTGATAATAGAAGTAAATTAGAAAGTTGCTTTAAATTACATGCTCTTTCTGAATTACAAAAGAAAAAAATTGGGTTCAGTGTCCCTTTAAGCGTAAACCTGACACCTCCTACTTCCATGATACCTACCTTTTCCTTCCCAAACAGCCCCCCCCCCCCCCGTCCTACCATCTTAGGTACTGGCAGCCAGTTTGCTAGTATGTAATTTAATTATTTTGTAAAAATATGTATTTATTCATTAGTTTATGTTTATTTTCTGTAATTTACGGTTCCCTCCTGCCTCCACACCCTCCAACCTCTCTGAATCTCCTCCAAGCAGCTCTCTAACCGTCTACACCTTGGCAGTGGCCATTCCCAGGCCATCTTGAGGTGTAATTGGGAGTGTTTACATACACCTTTTCACAGCATGCTGAATTTATAAAGACTCTATTGCCCCTCTGAACTATCACAGCTCCAGATTTTGTTGCTTCATCAGAGCTGACAAGATTGCCTTTTTTATTGTTCTCTTATTTCTCTTTAACTGTTATTGAGTTTTCTTTTGATTATATCTGTGTACTATTTATTAAGGGTGTTTTGTTTGTTCTGTAATGTTTTAAAGGCATTTTTGTGATGTTGGTATCCTTCATATTGGAACTTGTGTTATGCAGCGAGAAGTGAATACAGAGTGACGTGTGGCACTGACAACAGTTAGGTACAAACCTTGAGGAATTTATAATTTCATAAAATATTAGTTCCACTAGCAGATTGTATTGCCTCTGACTCAGCTTTCAGGAAGTGGCCCAGGTGAAGCCGTTTTACACAGGACAGCTCCTTTCAGTCCATACCAGTTTCAATGTGGAATCTGCCAATCTAGGAAAAAACAAAAAACAAAATCGACTAACCTTTTGCGTAAAGGGATATGAAAGTCAAAATTAAACTTGCATGATTCAGATAGAAAATTTAATTTTAAGACACTTTTAAATTAACTTTTATTTTCAAATGTGCTTTGTTCTTTTCATATCCCTTGTTGAAAAAGAATATACACATATTATACACTAGTGGGAGCTAGCTGCTGATTGGTGCCTGCACACATTTGTCTCTTGTGATTTGCTAACTAGGGACCAGAATACAAGTGGAGTGCTAATTTATCGCTTGCCAGCAAACGGGCAAATTCAACCGTTTGCGGGTGCGTGATAAATAACTAGCCAGTGGCTGGTTATTGTTACTGCAAGCTTGTGGTAGCAATTAGCACTCTGAAAATTAACCAGACATCAGATCTCTGGTTATTTTTCTTAAAGTGCCCCAAATGCCCCCAAAATAAAGGGTCTTTTAGGGGGTTTTTTTCATAAAAAAGTACTGCACTAGGCAATTTGTAGGGGTTAAAAGTGGCGGTGTGGGGTGTTAGAAAAAAAAAGCCTTTACATTACAGTCTATGGGAACTGTGTGTTCTCTGTAAATATATATGTATATGAATATATACAAAACAAGGAAAAGGGGACAGCACTCTCAGACAGGACCGGGTACACATCCCATGACTACTAAACAGGCTCAGCCTTTACTCTCTTAAAGCTACATTATTTCCAGAGTCACAGGCAGTTAACCCCGGGCCTGCCTGGGTGCAGGTCCATAGGGAAAATTACAAAGCAGACTATGCAACACACAAAACAAATAAAGCCCCACACTCACTCACAAGCTCCCAGCTAGAATTAAAAGCAAAACTGGAAGATTCAGTTACCGCACTTGGCCTAATGGGACAAGCCCAGGTACCATGTCAAGGTCTCTTGCAAAAACCTGGGTCGCTAATAAAGCTGCACAAATGTAGCCACGTACACAAATGCAAGCTCTTAATCAAACAAACTGAGAACTAGTCAGGGTTCACAGACTTATGTTATCACCCTGGGCATATGCAAAACAAGGAAAAGGGGACAGCACTCACAGACCGGACCGGGTACACATCCCATGACCCCTAAACAGGCTCAGCTTTTGGTGCTATAGCACTCTCTTAAAGCTACATTATTTCCAGAGTCACAGGCAGTTAACCCCGGGGCTGCCTGGGTGCAGGTCCATAGGGAAAATTGCAACGCAGACTATGCAACACACAAAAAAAAATAAAGCCCCACGCTGCCTCACAAGCTCCCAGCTAGGATTAAATGCAAAACTGGAAGATTCAGTTACCGCACTTGGCCAAATGGGACAAGCCCAGGTACCACGTCAAGGTCTCTTCCAAAAACCTGGGTCCCTAATACAGCCACACAAATGCAGCCACGCACACAAATGCAAGCTCTTAATCAAACAAACTGGGAACAAGTCAGGGTTCACAGATTTATGCAATCACCCTGGGCATATGCAAAACAAGGAAAAGGGGACAGCACTCTCAGTCCGGACTGGGTACACATCCCATGACCCCTAAACAGGCTCAGCTTTATATGAATATATACAGATATATTTATGTGTTAATATGTGTATGGAAGTTCGATTTTCTGAGCACAATGCTATGGTGCAATGCAAACACGAGGTCACATTCCCATCGCACCTAACTCGTAATACCAGCGCACATTTGCGTGTGCTAATATTACTAAGTTGAGCGCAAACATCGCTTTCGCAGAAGCAATATTTTGCGCTCAACATGTAATCTGGCCTTAGATGTGTTAAGCTAGATGCCAGTGTTCCTTCAGCAAAGGATAACAAGGGAAAGAAGCAAATTTGATAATATATATGTCAAATGGAAAGTTTATTTAAATTGTATGTTATATCCGAGTCACAAATTGTTTTTGAGGGTTTCCCTTTTAATTTTTAGGAAAGTGTCAACATTTAACAAGGCTGCAGGGATAACATTAATCAAAGTGTTAACCTTAAACACAACCCTAGTCCAAACTATGGGCTCCATGTACGAAGCAGCGAAAGCTGCTCCGGAGCCTTTGTGGGGCAGGTTCGCATATGCGAGCCTGCTTCCCGCAATGTAAGAAGCAGCGGTCATTAGACCGCTGCTTCCTACACCCTACGCGACCTCTTAGGTGGCGAAGCAAAATCACAGAGAGCACGCTCGCTCTCGGTGATTGACAACCCCTTCAGTCGCGTGATTGGTCACGTGATTGAAGGGGCGTGCATTACACACTCCGATGAGTAATGAGGGGTAGGAGAGATTTTCTATTTTTAATAAATTTATTTTTTATTTTTTATTTTCAATTGCTCTATCTAAACATTTGCCTTTGAGTGAGGCATAAGCTAAGGAGGCCTTTTTGTATTTAAAAGAGAGATAAGATAAGGAGATCTGCCTTTCCTGATGGCTCAGTCCATTTGAATGGGGTTTCTCCTGAGAGCAATAGGTTGCAGTTTGAATAAGTAAAAAAATCTATTTCAAATACAAAAAAAGTAACTCTTTAAGAGAAAACCAACTTTACACTACAGTGTCCTTTTAAAGATTACATAAAAGTGGTACCATCTTTTGAACAAAGGTTGGAGCTAATACTCTGAGGCCTAGTTATCAACGTGTCTACTTACCTGCATTCGCCGGCCCAATACGCCCGCCTAAGCTCGCCTCACATCGCCGCCGCGGACCTGAATAATCTCGCCAAAGTTATCAATAAAGCTGTCAAAAAGCCGCGCACCAAGTACGGGGCGATGAGCAGCGGACTGTGATAGTTATCACTCATCCGATTTCGCTGCTCTTCGGCAGCTTTATTGCTAGCCTGTCACTAAGCACCCACACTAAACTACACTGTTCTACCCCCTATACCGGCGCCCCCGGAGCCCCCCGCAACTAAATAAAGTTATTAACCCCTAAACTGCCGCTCCTAGACCCCGCCGCAACTATAATAAATGTATTAACCCCTAAACCGCCGCTCCCGGAGCCCACCGCCACCTACATTATACCTAGTAACCCCTATCCTGCCCCCCTATACCGCCGCCACCTATAATAAATTTATTAACCCCTATCCTGCCGATCCTGGACCCTGCCGCAACTAAATAAATTGTTTAACCCCTAAACCGCCGCTCCCGGACCCCGCCGCCACCTATATTAAACTTATTAACCCCTAATCTGCCCCCCTACACCGTCGCCACCTATAATACATTTATTAACCCCTATCCTGCCCCCCCTACACCGCCGCCACTATAATAAAATTATTAACCCCTAAACCTAAGTCTAACCCTAACCCTAACACCCCCCTAACTTAAATATTAATTAAATATATCTAAATATTATAACTCTTATTAACTAAATTAATCCTATTTAAAACTAAATACTTACCTTTAAAATAAACCCTAATATAGCTACAATATAAATAATAATTATATTGTAGCTATCTTAGGATATATTTTTATTTTACAGGCAAATTTCAATTTATTTTAACTAGGTACAATAGCTATTAAATAGTTATTAACTATTTAATAGCTACCTAGTTAAAATAAAGAGAAATTTACCTGTAAAATAAAAACTAACCTAAGTTACAATTACACCTAACACTACACTATACTTAAATAAATTATTCCTATTTAAAACTAAATACTTACCTGTAAAATAAAGCCTAAGGCCTAGATTTAGAGTTGGGTGGCAGCCGTCAAAACCAGCGTTAGAGGCTCCTAACGCTGGTTTTGGGCTACCGCCGGTATTTAGAGTCAGTCATTAAAGGGTCTAACGCTCACTTTCTAGCCGCGACATTTCCATACCGCAGATCCCCTTACGTCATTTGCGTATCCTATCTTTTCAATGGGATCTTTCTAACGCCGGTATTTAGAGTCGTGTCTGAAGTGAGCGTTAGAAATCTAACGACAAAACTCCAGCCACAGAAAAAAGTCAGTAGTTAAGAGCTTTCTGGGCTAACGCCGGTTTATAAAGCTCTTAACTACTGTGCTCTAAAGTACACTAACACCCATAAACTACCTATGTAATGTTATATATAATATCTAATCTGCCGACCGCCACCTACGTTATACTTATGTACCCCTAATCTGCTGCCCCTAACACCGCCGACCCCTATATTATATTTATTAACCCCTAACCTGCCCCCCACAACGTCACCGCCAGCTACCTACAATAATTAACCCCTAATCTGCCGACCGCAAAGCGCCGCCACCTACGTTATCCTTATGTACCCCTAACCTGCTGCCCCTAACACCGCCGACCCCTATATTATATTTATTAACACCTAATCTGCCCCCCTCAACGTCGCCTCCACCTGCCTACACTTATTAACCCCTAATCTGCCAAGCGGACCGCACCGCTACTATAATAAAGTTATTAACCCCTAATCCGCCTCACTCTCGCCTCAATAACCCTATAATAAATAGTATTAACCCCTAATCTGCCCTCCCTAACATCGCCGACACCTAACTTCAATTATTAACCCCTAATCTGCTGACCGAATCTCGCCGCTACTGTAATAAATGGATTAACCCCTAAAGCTAAGTCTAACCCTAACACTAACACCCCCCTAAATTAAATATAATTTAAATCTAACGAAATAAATTAACTCTTATTAAATATATTATTCCTATTTAAAGCTAAATACTTACCTGTAAAATAAACCCTAATATAGCTACAATATAAATAATAATTATATTATAGCTATTTTAGAATTTATATTTATTTTACAGGTAACTTTGTATTTATTTTAACCAGGTACAATAGCTATTAAATAGTTAAGAACTATTTAATAGCTAAAATAGTTAAAATACTTACAAAATTACCTGTAAAATAAATCCTAACCTAAGTTACAATTAAACCTAACACTACACGATCAATATATTAATTAAATAAAATACCTACAATTATCTACAATTAAACCTAACACTACACTATCAATAAATAAATTAAATACAAATAAATACAAATAAATACAATTAAATAAACTAACTAAAGTACAAAAAATAAAAAAGAACTAAGTTACGCAAAGGGCCCTGTTCAGGGCTGGTAAGGTATAAGAGCTTTGAACTTTTTTAATTTAGAATAGGGTAGGGCATTTTTTTTATTTTGGGGGGCTTTGTTATTTTATTAGGGGGCTTAGAGTAGGTGTAATTAGTTTAAAATTGTTGTAATATTTTTCTAATGTTTGTAAATATTTTTTTATTTTTTGTACTTTAGTTAGTTTATTTAATTGTATTTATTTATTGATAGTGTAGTGTTAGGTTTAATTGTAGATAATTGTAGGTATTTTATTTAATTAATTTATTGCTAGTGTAGTGTTAGGTTTAATTGTAACTTAGGTTAGGATTTATTTTACAGGTAATTTTGTAATTATTTTAACTATTTTAGCTATTAAATAGTTCTTAACTATTTAATAGCTATTGTACCTGGTTAATATAAATACAAAGTTACCTGTAAAATAAATATAATATAATTATTATTTATATTGTAGCTATATTAGGGTTTATTTTACAGGTAAGTATTTAGCTTTAAATAGGAATAATTTATTTAATAAGAGTTAATTTATTTAGTTAGATTTAAATTATATTTAATTTAGGGGGGTGTTAGTGTTAGGGTTAGACTTAGCTTTAGGGGTTAATACATTTATTACAGTAGCGGCGAGATTCAGTCGGCAGATTAGGGGTTAATACTTGAAGTTAGGTGTCAGCGATGTTAGGGAGGGCAGATTAGGGGTTAATACTATTTATTATAGGGTTATTGAGGCGGGAGTGAGGCGGATTAGGGGTTAATAACTTTATTATAGTAGAGGTGCGGTCCGCTCAGCAGATTAGGGGTTAATAAGTGTAGCAGGTGGAGGCGACGTTGAGGGGGGCAGATTAGGGGTTAATAAATATAATATAGGGGTCGGCGGTGTTAGGGGCAGCAGATTAGGGGTACATAGGGATAATGTAAGTAGCGGCGGTTTACGGAGCAGCAGATTAGGGGTTAAAAAAAATATGCAGGTGTCAGCGATAGCGGGATCGGCAGATTAGGGGTTAATAAGTGTAAGGTTAGGGTTGTTTAGACTCGGGGTACATGTTAGGGTGTTAGGTGCAGACGTAGGAAGTGTTTCCCCATAGAAAACACCAGCCCTGAACAGGGCCCTTTGCGGGGCATGCCCCAAAGAATTCAGCTCTTTTGCCTGTAAAAAAAACACATACAATACCCCCCCCCAACATTACAACCCACCACCCACATACCCCTAATCTAACCCAAACCCCCCTTAAATAAACCTAACACTAAGCCCCTGAAGATCTTCCTACCTTATCTTCACCATACCAGGTTCACCGATCCATCCTCGGAAGTCTTGATCCAAGCCTCGGAAGTGTTGATCCAAGCCCAAGCGGGGGGCTGAAGAGTGACGTCCATCCTCGGGCTGAAGTCTGGATCCAAGCGGCGGCTGAAGAACTCCATCATCGGGCTGAAGTCGGAAGTCCATCATCGGGATGAAGTCTTCTATCAAGCCGCATCTTCAATCTTCTTTCTTCTGGAGCGGAGCCATCTTCTTTCCAACCGACGTGGATCCAACCTCTTCAACCGACGCCTATCAGCCAATCGGAATTCGAGGGACGCCATCTTGGATGACATCATTTAAAGGAACCGTCATTCGGCGAGTAGGCGTCGGTTGAAGAGGTTGGATCCGCGTCGGTTGGAAAGAAGATGGCTCCGCTCCGCTCCAGAAGAAAGAAGATTGAAGATGCGGCTTGATAGAAGACTTCATCCCGATGATGGACTTCCGACTTCAGCCCGATGATGGAGTTCTTCAGCCGCCGCTTGGATCCAGACTTCAGCCCGAGGATGGACGTCACTCTTCAGCCCCCCGCTTGGGCTTGGATCAACACTTTCGAGGCTTGGATCAAGACTTCCGAGGACGGATCGGTGAACCTGGTATGGTGAAGATAAGGTAGGAAGATCTTCAGGGGCTTAGTGTTAGGTTTATTTAAGGGGGGTTTGGGTTAGATTAGGGGTATGTGGGTGGTGGGTTGTAATGTTGGGGGGGTATTGTATGTGTTTTTTTTACAGGCAAAAGAGCTGAATTCTTTGGGGCATGCCCCGCAAAGGGCCCTGTTCAGGGCTGGTAAGGTAAAAGAGCTTTGAACTTTTTTTAATTTAGAATAGGGTAGGGCATTTTTTTTATTTTGGGGGGATTTGTTATTTTATTAGGGAGCTTAGAGTAGGTGTAATTAGTTTAAAATTGTTGTAATATTTTTCTAATGTTTGTAAATATTTTTTTATTTTTTGTACTTTAGTTAGTTTATTTAATTGTATTTATTTATTGATAGTGTAGTGTTAGGTTTAATTGTAGATAATTGTAGGTATTTTATTTAATTAATTTATTGCTAGTGTAGTGTTAGGTTTAATTGTAACTTAGGTTAGGATTTATTTTACAGGTAATTTTGTAATTATTTTAACTATTTTAGCTATTAAATAGTTCTTAACTATTTAATAGCTATTGTACCTGGTTAATATAAATACAAAGTTACCTGTAAAATAAATATAAATCCTAAAATAGCTATAATATAATTATTATTTATATTGTAGCTATATTATGGTTTATTTTACAGGTAAGTATTTAGCTTTAAATGGGAATAATTTATTTAATAAGAGTTAATTTATTTAGTTAGATTTAAATTATATTTAACTTAGGGGGGTGTTAGTGTTAGGGTTAGACTTAGCTTTAGGGGTTAATACATTTATTACAGTAGCGGCGAGATTCAGTCGGCAGATTAGGGGTTAATACTTGAAGTTAGGTGTCAGCGATGTTAGGGAGGGCAGATTAGGGGTTAATACTATTTATTATAGGGTTATTGAGGCGGGAGTGAGGCGGATTAGGGGTTAATAATTTTATTATAGTAGCGGTGCAGTCCGCTCAGCAGATTAGGGGTTAATAAGTGTAGCAGGTGGAGGCGACGTTGAGGGGGGCAGATTAGGGGTTAATAAATATAATATAGGGGTCGGCGGTGTTAGGGGCAGCAGATTAGGGGTACATAGGGATAATGTAAGTAGCGGCGGTTTACGGAGCGGCAGATTAGGGGTTAAAAAAAATATGCAGGTGTCAGCGATAGCGGGATCGGCAGATTAGGGGTTAATAAGTGTAAGGTTAGGGGTGTTTAGACTCGGGGTACATGTTAGGGTGTTAGGTGCAGACGTAGGAAGTGTTTCCCCATAGAAAACAATGGGGCTGCATTAGGAGCTGAACGCGGCTTTTTTGCAGGTGTTAGGTTTTTTTTCAGCTCAAACAGCCCCATTGTTTTCTATGGGGGAATCGTGCTTGAGCACGTTTTTGAAGCTGGCCGCGTCCGTAAGCACCGCTGGTATCGAGAGTTGCAGTGGCGTTAAATTATGCTCTACGCTCCCTTTTTGGAGCCTAACGCACTGAAAACCCAGCCATTCTGTGAACTCTAAATACCAGCAGTATTTAAAAGGTGCGGGAGAAAAAAAGCATGCGTAGCTAACGCACCCCTTTGGCCGCAGAACTCTAAATCTAGGCGTAAGATAGCTACAATGTAATTAATAATTACATTGTAGCTATTTTAGGATTTATATTTATTTTACAGGTAATTTTGTATTTATTTTAGCTAGTTAGAATAGTTATTAAATAGTTATTAACTATTTAATAACTACCTAGCTAAAAGAAATACAAAATTACCTGTAAAATAAATCCTAACCTAAGTTACAATTAAACCTAACACTACACTATCATTAAATTAATTAAATAAATTACCTACAAATAACTACAATTAAATACAATTAAATAAACGAACTAAAGTACCAACAATAAACAAAACGTAGTTACAAAAAAATAAAAAAAATAAGTTACAAACATTTAA
Source organism: Bombina bombina (assembly GCF_027579735.1). Taxonomy (NCBI): domain Eukaryota; kingdom Metazoa; phylum Chordata; class Amphibia; order Anura; family Bombinatoridae; genus Bombina; species Bombina bombina. Next base: position 1,240,895,453 of record NC_069500.1, on the reverse strand, counting down.
AAAATATTACAACAATTTTAAGCTACTTACACCTAATCTAAGCCCCCTAATAAAATAACAAAGCCCCCCAAAATAAAAAAAATGCCCTACCCTATTCTACATTAAAAAGTTAACAGCTCTATTACCTTACCAGCCCTTAAAAGGGCCTTTTGTGGGGCATGCCCCAAAGAAATCAGCTCTTTTGCCTGTAAAATAAAAATTACAACCCCCCCAACATTAAAACCCACCACCCACATACCCCTACTCTAACCCAAACCCCCTTAAATAAACCTAACACTACCCCCCTGAAGATCATCCTACCTTTAGCCGTCTTCAGCCAGCTGACCACCGATGGAACAGAAGAGGACATCCGCAGCGGCCAAAGTCATCATCCAAGGGGCGCTGAAGAAGTCTTCCATCCGATTGAAGTCATCATCCAAGGGGCGCTGAAGAAGTCTTCCATCCAATTGAAGTCATCATCCAAGGGGCGCTGAAGAAGTCTTCCATCCGATTGAAGTCATCAGCCAGGCGGCGGCTTCAATCTTCATCCATCCGGAGCGGAGCCATCTTCAGACGAGCCGACGCGGAGCCATCCTCTTCTACCGATGGACTAACGATGAATGACGGTTCCTTTAAGTGACGTCATCCAAGATGGATCAGCCAATCAGATTTTTCCTACCTTAATTCCGATTGGCTGATAGAACATGCAAATAGAAGAACACAGAGGCACCACCATGGCCCAGTACCACCAAAACAGAGAGATATGTATATAGATGGCACTATATATACTCACAAACATAAAGCACCCAGATGGTGCTAATGGGGCAGGCTGAAACTTCACAGTAGTCCAGCTCACTGATAGACCTCCAAACAGATCCGATTGGTGTTCCTTGAGGGCCTAGGCCCTAGATCCTATGCCTAGAAAAGAGAGAGGCAAACCAACATGGCCTAGTATTGTTTGAGCCCAGGGAGAATATAACCTTAAAGGGTATACTCACAGGAAACAAAGCACCTCCAGGTGCAGTAACAGCAAGCTGGAACCACAAGTCGCCTGATGAAACAGCCCATAGGCGGCTGAGAAACGCATCGCTGTGTTATTAAAGATTTTTACTTTCATATACACTTGCTTGTGTGGTATTTTGACCCATTAACCTGTTGTGGGGTTTGATATACCACTCTCCCACAAAACCTTTTACTACTGGAAGCTGAGGATCACTTGCTGTGGTTTGTCTACTGGGCGACTTGTGGTTCCAGCTTGCTGTTACTGCACCTGGAGGTGCTTTGTTTCCTGTGAGTATACCCATTAGGGTTATATTCTCCCTGGGCTCAAACAATACTAGGCCATGTTGGTTTGCCTCTCTCATTTCTAGGCATAGGATCTAGGGCCTAGGCCCTCAAGGAACACCAATCGGATCTGTTTGGAGGTCTATCAGTGAGCTGGACTACTGTGAAGTTTCAGCCTGCCCCATTAGCACCATCTGGGTGCTTTATGTTTGTGAGTATATATAGTGCCATCTATATACATATCTCTCTGTTTTGGTGGTACTGGGCCATGGTGGCGCCTCTGTGTTCTTCTATTTGCAGTTTCTAACCACCAGGACGACCATCCTTTGACAGAGTGCTGCCGCCAGATATTGGGACTTGTTTGATGAATGGACACTAACATACCTATACCAACTGTATAGTTCACTGTTCTGGTGTTCTATCTTGTGTAACTGTTTGTATTCATTGCCTAAATATTCTAGTATATTGTTATCTGTTTATGTTCTATATTATTTACCTTATACTAATTTTGGTAATTGGGAGGCGCACCCTAAAGGGTGTGGTGTGCATTTGTGTATACCACTCCCTACATTATATTATTGGCTGATAGAATCCTATCAGACAATCGGAATTCGAGGGACGCCATCTTGGATGACGTCACTTAAAGGAACCGTCATTCGTCGTTAGTCCGTCGGTAGAAGAGGATGGCTCTGCGTCGGCTCGTCTGAAGATTGCTCCGCTCCGGATGGATGAAGATTGAAGACGCCGTCTGGATGATGACTTCAATCGGATGGAAGACCTCTTCAGCGCCCCTTGGATGATGACTTCAATTGGATGGAAGACTTCTTCAGCGCCCCTTGGATGATGACTTCAATTGGATGGAAGACTTCTTCAGCACCCCTTGAATGATGACTTTGGCCGCTGCGGATGTCCTCTTCTGTTCCATTGGTGGTCGGCTGGCTGAAGAAGGCTTAAGGTAGAATGATCTTCAGGGGGGTAGTGTTAGGTTTATTTAAGGGGGTTTGGGTTAGAGTAGGGGTATGTGGGTGGTGGGATTAGGTGTAAGTAGCTTAAAATTGTTGTAATATTTTTAAAATGTTTGTAACTTAGTTTTTTTATTTTTTGTAACTTAGTTTTTTTATTTTTTGTGCTTTAGTCAGTTTATTTAATTGTATTTAATTGTAGTTATTTGTAGGTAATTTATTTAATTAATTTAATGATAGTGTAGTGTTAGGTTTAATTGTAACTTAGGTTAGGATTTATTTTACAGGTAATTTTGTATTTCTTTTAGCTAGGTAGTTATTAAATAGTTAATAACAATTTAATAACTATTCTACCTAGTTAAAATAAATACAAAGTTACCTGTAAAATAAATATAAATCCTAAAATAGCTACAATGTAATTATTAATTACATTGTAGCTATCTTAGGGTTTATTTTACAGGTAAGTATTTAGTTTAAATAGGAATAATTTATTTAATGATAGTGTAGTGTTAGGTGTAATTGTAACTTAGGTTAGTTTTTATTTTACAGGTAAATTTCTCTTTATTTTAACTAGGTAGCTATTACATAGTTAATAACTATTTAATAGCTATTGTACCTAGTTAAAATAAATTGAAATTTGCCTGTAAAATCAAAATAAATCCTAAGATAGCTACAATATAATTATTATTTATATTGTAGCTATATCAGGGTTTATTTTAAAGGTAAGTATTTAGTTTTAAATAGGATTAATTTAGTTAATAAGAGTTATAATATTTAGATGTATTTAATTAATATTTAAGTTAGGGGGGTGTTAGGGTTAGACTTAGGTTTAGGGGTTAATAATTTTATTATAGTGGCGGCGGTGTAGGGAGGGCAGGATAGGGGTTAATAACTTTATTATAGTGGTGGTGGTGTAGGGGGGCAGGATAGGGGTTAATAGGTATTATGTAGGTGGCGGCGGGGTCTGGGAGAGGCGGTTTAGGGGTTAATGAGTTTATTAGAGTGGCGGTGGGCTCCGGGAGCGGCGGTTTAGGGGGTAATAAATTTATTTAGTTGCGCCGGTGTGGGGGGGGCAGATTAGGGATGTTTAGACTCGGGGTACATGTTAGGGTGTTAGGTGTAGACAGCTCCCATAGGAATCAATGGGATGTCGGGCAGCAGCGAACATGAACTTTTGCTATGGTCAGACTCCCATTGATTCCTATGGGATCCGCTGCCTCCAGGGCGGCGGATTGAAAACCAGGTACCCTGGGCCGGAAAAGTGCAGAGCGTACCTGCTAGTTTTTTGATAACTAGCAAAAGAAGTCAGATTGTGCCGAACTTGTGTTCGGAACATCTGGAGTGACGTAAGAATCGATCTGTGTCGGACTGAGTCCGGCGGATCAAAGCTTACGTCACAAAATTCTACTTTTGCCGGGCTGTAGTGCTTGATAACTACAGCGAAACAGCCTCGCCACAAATATGCTGCGGAATTCCAGCGTATTTGAGGTTGACGGCTTGATAACTAGGGGCCTCTATATTTATAAATGCAATATAAAAGTATATAAACATCTACTTGCAAAGGTGCACTTCTCTAATATGGATAACTTGCTGCTAGAAATGCTGTGTTTACCCTTTATTTTAAAGGACAGTAAACTCAAAATTAAATTCCCTATAACATGCTTAATTATGCATAATGACACACAACAGCAATGCACGTATTTGACATGCATTTAAAGCTGTAATTTTGTTAGGGTAACTTGTATTTTTTGCAAATCAGTGACATTGAGTCTTTTGAGAATGCTCTTTAGTGCTGTAAATCTTTTACACTTTGTTGTGGCAAATTAAAGACAGATATAAATACATAGCAACCAATCAACACACAGCGTGTAGGAAGTTTAGGTTTTTGTATTACAGAAATACACTCCACCTCTCTGGAGGGGGAGTACTTACAATATTCAGCTTTAAAGTTAAGGTAAATTTTCATGAATGAGTGCTCGGTTTTTAAAAATACTATTAAAAACAGGGGCACTTTCATTCATGAAAGTTTACATTGCAATGGTTTTGTTAAAATATTTACCTTTTTCTTCTTCCAAGCCGGACCAGTGATCCCCCGCCCGCTTCTTCCTGCTGTACTTACACAGCAATGACGAAATCGGCTTCCTCCAATCCCGACATGGCCTCAGGAAATGTTTGCTCTGGGAGGAAACCATGATTGGAGGAAGCCGGATTCGTCATTGCTGACGTAAGTACAGAGCAGCTGCGGGGGGGGGGGGGGGGGGGGGAATCGCTGGTCCGGCTTGGAAGAAGAAAAAGGTAAGTATTTTAACAAAACTGCAGCAATTAAAAAAATATCACTGTGTCCAAGATACCCTGGAGTTTTGGAAGTGAAGTTTTACAAATTTAAAATCATGACATAATCATTACTTGCAGATTATAAACTTCTGATTTACTGCAATGAGGCTGTGTTTGTCTAAAGATTTTGGGAAATATGTTGCTTACAACTCTTTATAATCTGGTTAAGTAGTGCACACCCTTAGGGGTAGCATTTATAAAGTGCTGATAGTGGTATAAGGGTTTAATGAATCACCAAAATGGTTGGCTTTAGTAAGTGAATAGGAGAAATTTGCTCTGTAATGCAAGAACATAAAATGTGTTGAGTGAGCCCACATGTATGTCATGCAAAATACATAATTCAATAATTACACAAATCCACATGTGACTTGCAAATATAAATAGCTTTAGCCACCTAAAATCCATGTGTATCAACCAATCATATTAGACTAAAGGGCCAATTTATTAAGCAGCGTATGATGCTCATTCCGCGCGAGTCTTCTGGCTCGCTGGAATCAGGAGTTAAGATGTCCAATGCACCCTGTAGACGGACCGAAAAGCAAATTCTGTAACCTAGGTTTTCTTCAAAACGCTGCAAACCAGAGTATGTTGCTAAGCACTCTAAATAGACTCAACTACATCATGTTTAATGGTTCCTATTGACCTGCAGCTACTGTATTATGGCTTGCTTAACACGTAAATCTAATATCTTAATTATAGCCATTATAAAAATGTGGCCTTAGAGTCAGAAGCATCATGATCAGTGTCAGTTCTAGAACATAACACTTGGGAGATTTACAAAGGTGGTGAAAACGTTTTCCATCCTGTCATGTTTGATAGTGACCAAGACCTTTTGCACAGGTGTTTGTTTGTTTTTTGTGTTTTAAAAAAAAAAAGAAACCAGAAGTCTTGTAATTGCAATTAATAATATCTAGACAAAGACAAACCTTGTTCTGTACAGTGAGGTTTGGAGTTAATTTAGCGGTTCATGGTTTACAGTATAAAACTGTTAAAATCCCATGATAGAAGGTTATATCAGTTGTGGACGCTTTCTTTTTCTATTGAAGAAAATAATTTAAACTGTTATACTTGATGTCAGATAAAAATTGTTTTGCCGAATTGGAAAAGGGCATTATCTCAACGGAAGAGAACATAAAAAAAAAAAAAACTTTTGAAAAATTAAATATTAAAAAAAGTAATTGAGCAAACATACCCAAATGGTATGTAGACTGTTAACCCCTTAATGACCGGTCGTTAAGGGATTGTCTGTTTGTAATACCCGTGAGTAAGCGGCAAGACCACGCTATTACACCCTCCCTCCTGCTGGCTTCCTAAAATAGTGTGGTCTCGCAGGACCGCACTATAAAAAAAGCAACCCCCATAGAAAGATTAGCGACGTACAGGGTACACCGTTGGTCATTAAGGCGTTAAAGAATTAATCAGGGTGATACATTTTAGACATGTAAATTATTATTTTCCTTATACATTGTACAAATAGGTTAATCCAAACACCACAGGCAAAATTACATATGCGGTGTAGGTTTCAGCGTAACTTCTCAAACCCGCGTCGCCCGTAAGTTCACCTCGCACATCGGGTGAATCACATATACAGCGGCGGCATATCATATACTGCCGTAAGGCAGATAAATTGGCGATGTTCATAAATGTGCAGAAAAATAGACATTTCTGGAGTCGCCAGTGACTAACGGCAGTTTAAGAATCTACTGGCTCCTAAGTAAAAAAACTAAAAAAGTTTAAATCTCCCGCAAAGGTCTAACCCGCCTTCCAAAAATAACCCCTATATCCACCATACCCCTACATCGCAAAGTATCTAATTACACTATTAACCCCTAATCCACCAACCCCCACAACAAAATCTACCTAGTAACACTATTAACCCCTAAACCGCCATTCCTCAACAACGCAATCTACCTAATTAACCCCTAAACCACCATCTCCCCACAAAGCAAATAATTAATCTAATCACTAAGCCCCCTAACTTAATACCCCCTAAGTAAACCCAAATTACATAAAATAAAAAAAGACTACATTACTAATAAATTAATTAAAAATTACAAAAATAAAAAATCCTAACATTACATTAAAAAACCCCTAAGATTAAAGTAAAATAAAAAAAATGTAATATTACAAAAAATTTAAAAAAATCTAGAATTACAGAAAAGTCCCTGAAATGATCCAAAATAAAAAAATAAACCTAATCTAATACCCCTATAAAAATAAAAACACCCCCTAATCTAACACTAAAAGAGCCTTTTGTAGGTGATTGCCTTAAAGAGATCAGCTCTTTTACTGTTAAAAATGACAAATTATACCCTAAAAGTAAACACCACCCACCCAACCCCCCGAAATAAAAATCCCTAACTCTAAAAAAATCTAAGCTACCCATTGCCCCTAAAGCGGCATTTATATGGGCATCGCCCTTCAAAGGGCAATCAGCTCTTTTGCTGCCCATTAAAATATAAAAAGCCGGGGGGGCGGAGCCGACGAGCAAACTGAATAGACGCACTTTTTTGGAGCTCCTCATTTATAATGTGATTTAGTGGATTTTTATATCTTTGGGAGACCTACTATCAGAATTTATTTTGAGCTTACATCAAAACTATCTTGCCTTATGAGCGGAAAGAGTGGTAACGGAGACTTTCACAGAGAATCAGCTCTTAAACTTGGCACTAAGGTCCCTGCTGCAAAGGCGCGAAGCGCCATCTTTACTCAGAATGCAGTTTCTGGATCGATGGGAAAAGAAGACGGAACATTCGCTCCAACTCTACTATAATGAGACACAGCGAGACCTTACTACTATAAGAGATAAGTTTGCAGCCCTGCTGTCTAACCAGCCATTAGAGCGGGAGATATATGAGATCACTGTCTACCCGTCTTTACACAGCACTAACTGCGATACACCAGACCGCACAGATGAGCTCTCTTATGGATCTGTTTCGGAGGTCCCTCCTCAGAACTCACGGACCGGCATATTAGGCTCCAGTGTGCTGAGGGCATCTAAGGTAAAACCACTCACCCTGTCTTACTACGGGCTTGAACATTTAGCGCAATCTGAACAACGCTACTACATTGCAAAGCCCCTGACTTCACAGTTTTCTATGGAGCACACAGTAAAGAGCCGAGCGTACACCAGCTCTCTACCTAAGCAAGACGCCTTACCCACACCCTGCGTAGAGCCGGGGCGGAGAGATACAGCCGACCCTCCATGGTGGAAAGGCATTTCTACACAACCGCAGAGACAGCACAATATGGAGGATACCTGGGGAAACAGTCTGAGACATGGAGCAGACGGACCCCGAGTTGGAGTGGGGTAAACATATATCAACTCCTTCACTACTGCAGGTGCCCAACTCTAGCTGAGTCGTTATGGGACTTATAGCAACATTGCAGTCTCCTCTGGGACTAACGCTAAATGCCTGCGAGTGATGCTTCCTAGCTTTTAGGTTTGCTTTACAGGTTAACAGAATATTAGGTAACCACGCTACACCTATACTGTCTGGCTGCATAGCTTGGTTTGCTTGGTTTGTGTTGGTAACTCTAAAGGGAAAGGGGGAGAAAAAAAAGAATGGCACAGGACTTTCTATTTTACTTATTGAAGTTTAAGACTACATGCCGTGACTCTGTTAAGTTGGCTTTTAAATGTGCATTTTTCCATAGCTAACCTACAGCTACATGGGTCTTTATTGTGCCCTGGAGCGACTCATATACATATTTATATCTCTGCACATCTGGGTCCTGCTTGAATGTATGTATATTCCTGTAAAAGGCATGTTTGTGTAATATATATCCATGTTCTGTGTTATTGGCATTGCTCCACTAATTATTAGAGTTATGACTGACAGTGTTTAATACTTGAAAAGCGTACTAAACCAGAATGATTACAATGAGCGGGAAGATAATTCATTACCCTATCTTACAGTCAGCGATCATCCCCCAATAGAGTTCTGTGCTATGGAGTTTACCACACATAGTCCTGGCTACTTTGGATGAAGTCAGATTTGTTTGCTCAGCGAGGAACTTTATATGTTATAGTTAATGGTTGCACCAATGTTTCTGCACCTATGTCAGCATCTTCCTTAAGTTAAAACCTTCCCTTACCATAGTATTATATTCTTTTTATTGAGGGGATTATCTGTACAATGATTACGCTCATGTTAGAATTGTATTGTTTGCTTTGTATTCAAACTCATCTCTACATTTTACATGTCACTAGAAACTTCATTAAGTTCAAACATGTCCTACACTGTGTTTATTAATGTATATTGTTATTTATTCATGGTCACACTTTGTCTTTAGGTGATACTTATGTATCCTTATCCCTCTCTGCTCCTATTATTTTTATTTAGATTAACTTAAAATATATGTGCAATTGTCACAGGCTGACTACAAATGTTTAAACTATGCTCCCTTCTGTATTTATGGTTTGTACCACCTGTTTGTCCATTTACTTGTCATATTAGGAGACAGGACAAAACATCCTATGTACATGCATATCTTAGCTAGTATGGTGACCTCCCCAACATATCTTTACAGTATCTTTCCACATTTCAGCAGGGGTTTGAATCACTATTGTGGTCTATACATAACTACATTTTTAAGTGGATGCTTAATTACAGATCCCCCCCTTGGCTAGGGCTCTTTTCTATATTGTCTGACTGCAGACTTTACTACTTATACCTTTTCTTAAAACATATGTCCTGTACGCATCTGTTCCAAGAGTTATGGTTGAAATCCCGATTAACAGGCAGTTAGTGAATATCTCAGATAATAAGTTCCCTATGTATACTGACTGGGTTTTTCCTTTATCCTTTTTGAGAGCCCAAAATATTACATATAGCCACAGTATTATAGCTATGTATTCTATAATTCAGTTTGCAGTTGTACATATAAGCTTCTAATTTAAAGTAAGCATTGAGATACTAGCACTAATAGTATTATGGTATCATTATATATTGTTATCCCTGCTCTTATGTTATGTTATAGCTAGGTAGTAGTTGCCTGTATTCCTTAATAGATGTATGTTTGCTCTACTTTACTCTAAGCTATACTGATCTTAATATTACCCTAGATCTCACTCATTCAGAGCTTACACCTTCAGCAGTGGTTCTACATTGCTCACATCCCTGCTGTTGAGCAACCTGAACTGTTTATTGTTATTAGGGTGCATGTTGTCATAGCTGCTTTATTTGTACTTTTTTTTTTTTTTCTCATTATTTTTATTCTTTAAACCATGTGATAAAGACTGAGAGTTATTTTAGGACCCTATAGATGTAACTGAAACTACATGATTGTGCATTTGTGGGCATTGTGTGTTGTAATTCACTCCATACTATGCTATATAATATAATATGGTGCCTAACTATTTCCACTACTTTTAATATAAGGTTTCAAAATGGCACCTTCTGCACGCTTAGTGTATGTAAGAGCCTATCTTCTCGTATGCGTGCAATACGTAGCGCACCTATTATACTTTTTACCTTAAAGTATGGTATAGAAGAGTGCCTATATAAACTGTTGTTGAAATTTGCTTTATTGCTCTCTATACCAGATCTCAAAGGGTTAGTTAAATATGTCTGTACTCATCATAGTATAACGCTTGGCTACGATAACCCCTAGAGACATATTGTTAGAGGATTATCATGCCCTAATATTTAAGATCCATTTTCAGTTTGCGTGATGTCCATTTTCTCCTCTATCCTAGCACTGGACAATCCGGCCCCTGATATATATCTGCTACTTTTCATAGCACGCTATGTGCTTACTGTCTCTAATTAACTATGCCATTAGTAGAGAACATTTCACCAACCTTATTGTATTCATACCTCTAATTATATATACTCCATTTATGTAGCCTATTTGAAGATTATTTCTACTAGGCCCCTCTCCTCCCTTTCCCGCTAGTACTGGTTGCCTGCGGGTCATATCCCTATTCACTTTACCTACATTGCCAAGAGATGGCGCTCCCCCAGGAGAGGGGCGCTTGCTCAAGTCACCTACATCTCATATATGTATCTCTACTCTCTTTTCTATACATACCTAACTAGAGTTACCATTCCTTATAAGGAACCCAAAATTACACAGGATGGGCATCCTAACTGGCTCCGCACCCCCCCCCTCCCCCATTCCCCTCTCTTATTTAGAGCGGCTCGTGCCCGCTGAACTTCCTTCCCCTTCCCTAAAACAAAAACCCATCTTGCTAACCCCCCATATTGTGACACTTAGCCTAAAACAGTTCAGCCACTGGTAGATTTCTTCTGCAATTGGGGGAATATTCCTATTATTTTCAGGTAACAGGTTAAAAAAACCCGAGGTTTCATTACAATATGTTCTTGACACTAATTTTTGTCATATATTATTACTCCATTCTATGATTATAGCTTCAGATTTAATATGTTTTGCCTATCTAAGTCACTCTCTGAATGATGAAAAGTTCTCGCCTCTTAGCTCATAACCTGGTTACAGAGTACTCACTGAACCTGCAATGTTAATGTCTGTATATTAATATCTGAGTTTATGTATATCTTCTTTATGAGCATTGTGTTATTGTTATCACTGCAACCACTATATGTCAAGACATACCTACAATGTTGTTGTAATTTTTTTTCTCTTACCTCAATAAAAATTATTTTCAAAAAAAAAAATAAAAAAAAATAAAATATAAAAAGCCCTAATCTAAAAAAACAAAACAAAAAAAAACCTAACTATAACCCCGAAATAGGTACTCACCATTAACAATCTTTATTGTACAAATCTAAAAAAGTATAATAAAGAAAAATATATCAACTATCTATTAAATACTGTATACTCTATGGCTGACAGCTATGAACCTATTATAATAAGAAACATTTCTTCATATAAGCAAACAAATAAAAAAAAAAGTTTGAATTCTTTCCAACAATATATGGCCAGCTTACAAGTGGAGTGCTAAATATCGCTTTCGAGAAAATGATAATAGCGTTCCACTGAGTTAAACCAGTGCAAGCTAATGTTCGCTGGTATTACAAGTTGAGCGCAATGCGAATGTGACCTCGCGTTCGCATTGCTAGGAGGGATTGCGATCATGAGAGCATGCTTCCATAGGCTCTAATGGGAGCGTCATTCTCATGTCATCAGACACGGCATGAGAACTCGCGTAGCGCGGGGGGGAAGTAGCGCAGCGATGGCAGCAAAGTGTAAATATATATGTATATGCTTATATACATATATATATTTATGTGTTAATATGTGTATATACACATATTAACAAATAAATAATATATATGTATATAAGCATATACATATATATTTACTGGGAACACAAAGTTCCCATAGACCACAATGTAAAGGCACTTTTCAGTGCCGTTTGTTTTCTAACACCCCACACCCACTCCATTTAGACCCCAAACACTGCTTTTTTGCAGTTATTTTATTAAAAAATAAAGATGCTACTATCTTTCTTTTTTAATAAAATATAACATTATTGATTTTGGGGGCATTTCGTGGACATTTATAAAATTAACCAGAGATCTGATTGCTAGTTAATTTTATAAGCGCTAATTGCTACCACGAGCTTTGTGCTTTGGAGAGTGCCAAGTGTACCTATTAGTTCTGAAAAAGTTGAATGCCAGCATGCTGTGAAATCATCACTTTTTTTCTGTAAACTTACACTAAAACAAAACACTGAGTATACATTAGGCAATACTTAGCTCCATGTAGTTAAATGTCTCCTGCACACACTGGCAGCACTGTAATCACTCACAGGAGGAAATTCCACTTTGTCGGATTAGTATCTGCACCTTATTTAGCAATAAAAACAAGGACCTATTCTCCATGTAAGTGGTATATGAAGCAATAGCAATATTTATACAGCCCCACTAGTAGCTTTGTTAACGCCCCTCTTCAAAAAATTGTCATGGAAGAAAATAGATCTGTTTTCATTATTTTGCAATTCTATTTTTGCTCTTCTTTTTATATATTACTTTGCGCCCCAATAGATATTATTTTTGTGCCCTTCTATATATTATTTTGCTTTCCAATATATATTTTTCTGCTTCACTATACATTATTATTGCGCTTTATTACATATATTTTTTGTTCCTTGTTAAGCAATGTTTTCGTTCTACAACTGGTAGAGAATAGATTTCTAAAGCTGTTCTTCACAGTAGTTGAACTGTAATACACGCATTTGCAGGAAAACTGTTTTTTTTTTAACTTGCCCAACTTTAGGCACATTTTTTTAATGATAAATAGGGGCATTTATTTGTGTGCACATTTTTAAGAGAATAGCAATGATAAATCTTGCCCTTTATGAAAGATGTTTCAGCAAAGTCTCCTCACACCTGCTTGTTTAATTCTTTGTTCTGCTTGGGAGCAGCTCTGCTAACAAATTTGGCAGGTATTGTGCTCAGTTAAAATCCCTGTTCAAGTTCATTTGCATAAAGTCTTGTATACAACACATCAACATCTAAACTGTCAAACTAGTTTGCAATCTGTGCTCTGAACTAATCAACTGCTTCTCAAAACGAATCTTTATCCAGCTCTCTGCCTCTCGCTCTTGCTTGCTTCAATTCTGTGTGTCTGATAAAATAATACTTACGCCTAGATTTAGAGTTTGGCGTTAGCCGTCAAAACCAGCGTTAGGGGCTCCTAACGCTGGTTTTGGGCTACCGCTGGTATTTAGAGTCAGTCAGGAAAGGGTCTAACGCTCACTTTCCAGCCGCGACTTTTCCATACCGCAGATCCCCTTACATCAATTGCGTATCCTATCTTTTCAATGGGATCTTTCTAACGCCGGTATTTAGAGTCGTGGCTGACGTGAGCGTTAGAAATCTAACGACAAAACTCCAGCCTCAGCAAAAAGCCAGGAGTTAAGAGCTTTCTGGGCTAACGCCGGTTCATAAAGCTCTTAACTACTGTGCTCTAAAGTACACTAATACCCATAAACTACCTATGCACCCCTAAACCGAGGCCCCCCCACATTGCCACCACTCTATTACATTTTTTTAACCCCTAATCTGCCGACCGCACACCGCTGCCACCTACGTTATCCCTATGAACCCCTAATCTGCTGCCCCTACCACCGCCGACCCTTATATTATATTTATTAACCCCTAATCTGCCGCCCCCAACGTCGCCTCCACCTACCTACAATTATTAACCCCTAATCTGCCGACCGGACCTCACCGCTACTCTAACAAATGTATTAACCCCTAAAGCTAAGTCTAACCCTAACCCTAACACCCCCTAAGTTAAATATAATTTAAATCTAACGAAATAAATTAACTCTTATTAAATAAATTATTCCTATTTAAAGCTAAATACTTACCTGTAAAATAAATCCTAATATAGCTACAATATAAATTATAATTATATTGTAGCTATTTTAGGATTAATATTTATTTTACAGGCAACTTTGTATTTATTTTAACCAGGTACAATAGCTATTAAATAGTTATTAACTATTTAATAGTTACCTAGTTAAAATAATTACAAAATTACCTGTAAAATAAATCCTAACCTAAGTTACAATTAAACCTAACACTACACTATCAATAAATTAATTAAATAAAAAACCTACAATTATCTACAATTAAACCTAACACTACACTATCAATAAATTTATTAAATACAATACCTACAAATAAATACAATTAAATAAACTAACTAAAGTACAAAAAATAAAAAAAGAACTAAGTTACAAAAAATAAAAAAATATTTACAAACATTATAAAAATATTACAACAATTTTAAGCTAATTACTCCTACTCTAAGCCCCCTAATAAAATAACAAAGCCCCCCAAAATAAAAAAATGCCCTACCCTATTCTAAAATACAAATAGAAAAGCTCTTTTACCTTACCAGCCCTTAAAAGGGCCTTTTGTGGGGCATGCCCCAAAGAATTCAGCTCTTTTGCCTGTAAAAAAAAAACATACAATACCCCCCCCAACATTACAACCCACCACCCACATACCCCTAATCTAACCCAAACCCCCCTTAAATAAACCTAACACTAAGCCCCTGAAGATCTTCCTACCTTATCTTTACCACGTCGGGTATCACCGATCGGTCCAGGCTCCGAAGTCTTCATCCAAGCCCAAGTGGGGGCTGAAGACGTCCATCCTCCGGCTGAAGTCTTGATCCAAGCGGCGACTGAAGAGGTCCATCATCGGGGCTGAAGTCTTCATCCTATCCGGGCAGAAGAGGAGATCCGGACCGGTAGACATCTTCATCCAAGCGGCATCTTCTATCTTCTTCCATCCGTCGATGAGCGGCTCCATCTTCAAGACCTCCGGCGCGGATCCATCCTCTTCTTCTGATGTCCTAACACAGAATGAAGGTTCCTTTAAGGGACGTCATCCAAGATGGCATCCCTCGAATTCCAATTGGCTGATAGGATTCTATCAGCCAATCGGAATTAAGGTAGGGAAATTCCGATTGGCTGATGGAATCAGCCAATCAGATTGAGCTTGCATTCTATTGGCTGTTCCGATCAGCCAATAGAATGCGAGCTCAATCTGATTGGCTGTTTGGATCAGCCAATCGGATTGAACTTGAATCTGATTGGCTGATTCCATCAGCCAATCAGAATTTTCCTACCTTAATTCCGATTGGCTGATAGGATTCTATCAGCCAATCGGAATTAAGGTAGGGAAATTCTGATTGGCTGATGGAATCAGCCAATCAGATTGAGCTTGCATTCTATTGACTGTTCCGATCAGCCAATAGAATGCGAGCTCAATCTGATTGGCTGTTTGGATCAGCCAATCGGATTGAACTTGAATCTGATTGGCTGATTCCATCAGCCAATCAGAATTTTCCTACCTTAATTCTGATTGGCTGATAGAATCCTATCAGCCAATCGGAATTCGAGGGACGCCATCTTGGATGACGTCCCTTAAAGGAGCCTTCATTCTGTGTTAGGACGTCGGAAGAAGAGGATGGATCCGCGCCAGAGGTCTTGAAGATGGAGCCGCTCATCGACGGATGGAAGAAGATAGAAGATGCCGCTTGGATGAAGATGTCTACCGGTCCAGATCTCCTCTTCTGCCCAGATAGGATGAAGAATTCTGCCCCGATGATGGACTTCTTCAGCTGCCGCTTGGATCAAGACTTCAGCCGGAGGATGGACGTCTTCAGCCCCCGCTTGGGCTTGGATCAAGACTTCGGAGCCTGGACCGATCGGTGATACCCGGCGTGGTGAAGATAAGGTAGGAAGATATTCAGGGGCTTAGTGTTAGGTTTATTTAAGGGGGGTTTGGGTTAGATTAGGGGTATGTGGGTGGTGGGTTGTAATGTTGGGCGGGTATTGTATGTTTCTCTTGTTAAGTGTATCCAGTCCACGGATCATCCATTACTTATGGAATATATTCTCCTTCCCAACAGGAAGCTGCAAGAGTCCACCCACAGCAAAGCTGCTATATAGCTCCTCCCCTAACTGCCATATTCAGTCATTCTCTTGCAAGCCTCAACATAGATAGGAGGTCGTGAGAGTCTGTGGTGCTTTCTACTTAGTTTATTCTTCAATCAAAAGTTTGTTATTTTTAAATGGCACCGGAGTGTGCTGTTTATCTCAGGCAGTATTTGGAAGAAGAATCTGCCTGCGTTTTTCTATGATCTTAGCAGACGTAACTAAGATCCATTTGCTGTTCTCACACATTCTGAGGAGTGAGGTACTTCAGAGGGGGAATGGCGTGCAGGTTTTCCTGCAGATAAGGTATGTGCAGTAAAATATTTTTCTAGGAATGGAATTGACTAAGAAAATACTGCTGATACCGAAGTAATGTAAGTAAAGCCTTAAATGCAGCGATAGCGACTGGTATCAGGCTTATTAATAGAGATACATACTCTTATAAAAATGTGTTTTAAAACGTTTGCTGGCATGTTTAATCGTTTTTTAACGTACATTGGTGATAACACTGTAATGTTGGTATAGCCTTAAATGCAGTAAAAGCGACTGGTATCAGGCTTATTAATAGAGATACATACTCTTGTAAAAATGTGTTTTAAAACGTTTGCTGGCATGTTTAATCGTTTTTTAACATATGTTTGGTGATAAAACTTATTGGGGCCTAAGTTTTTTCCACATGGCTGGCTTAAATTTTGCATAGAAACAGTTAACTGAAGCTTCCCACTGTTGGCTGTGGCAGTTTGTTGTGTCTGTTTTTAAAAACGTCTATGTCGTTTTTTTTTGTTTTTTTTTTATCTGTTTTTTGCATTAAGGGGTTAATCATCCATTTGCAAGTGGGTGCAATGCTCTGTTACCTTATTACATGTACTGTAAAAATTTCGTTTGTTTTACTGCCTTTTTTTCACTGTTTTTCAAATTTTGACAAAATTTGTTTCTCTTAAAGGCACAGTAACGTTTTATATATTTGCTTGTTAACTTGATTTAAAGTGTTTTCCAAGCTTACTAGTCTCATTATTAGTCTGTTCTAACATGTCTGACATAGAGGAAGCTCTGTGTTCATTATGTTTTAAAGCCATGGTGGAACCCCATCTTAGATTGTGTACCAGATGTACTGATTTCATGTTAAACAATAAAGATCATTTTTTGTCTTTAAAAACATTATCACCAGAGGATTCTGTCGTGGGGGTAGTTATGCCGACTAACTCTCCCCACGTGTCAGACCTTTTGACTCCCGCTTTAGGGACTCACGCTCAAATGGCGCCAAGTACATCAAGGGCACCCATAGCGTTTCTTTTACCAGGGGATTCTGTCGAGGGGAAAGTTATGCCGACTAACTCTCCCCACGTGTCAGACCCTTCGACTCCCGCTTCAGGGACTCACGCTCAAATGGCGCCAAGTACATCAAGGGCGCCCATAGCGTTTATTTTACAAGACATGGCAAAGGTGGTGAATAATATTCTGGCAGCAGTATTAGTCAGACTACCTGAAATTAAAGGAAAGCAGTTAGCTCTGGGGGTAGATACAGAGCATACAGACGCTTTAAGAACCATGTATGATACTAACTCACAATATGCTTAGTCTGTGGGTGATTTTTTTTGACTCAGGGAAGATGATTTAACCTGATTCTGATATTTCTACATTTAAAATTTATGCTTGAGAACCTCCACTTGTTGCTCAGGGAGGCTTTGGCTGCTCTGAATGAATGTGTACAATCGCAGGGCCAGAGAAATTGTGTAGACTGGATAAATAATATGCAGTGCCGGTGTGTACTGATGTTTTTCCAATACCTAAAGAGGTTTACTAAAAATTTTTTAATAAGGAATGGGATAGACCAGGTGTGCCATTCTCTTCCCCTCCTATTTTTTAGAAGAATGTTTTCTAATAGTTACCACCACACGGGACTTCTGGCAGACAGTTCCTAAGGTGGAGAGAAGAGTTTCTACTCTAGCTAAGCGTACCACTACCTCTGACGAGGACAGTTGTGCTTTTTAGATCCAATGGATAAAAAATGTTTATTCAACAGGGTTTTATCCTGCAGCCCCTTGCATACATTGCTTCTGTCACTGCTGCTGCGGCGTTCTGGGTTAAGTCTCTTGATGAGGCTTTACAGTTAAGCGACTCCATTGGATGAATATATTTGACAAGCTTATGCTAGCCAATTCCTTTGTTTTCTGATGCCTTGTTCATTTGACTAGACTAACGGCTAAGAATTCTGTTTTTTACTATACTGGCGCGCAGAGCGCTATGGCTTATATCATGGTCAGCTGTCGTGACTTTAATAAATAAGCTACTTAACTTCCCTTCAAGGGGCAGACCCTATTCGGGCCTGGTTTGAAGGAGATTATTGCTTATATCACTGGAGGAAAAGGTCATGCCCTTCCTCAGGATAGGTCTAAATCAAGGGCAAAAAAAAAAAAAAGTCTAATTTTCGTACCTTTTAAAAACTTCAGGGCAGGTGTGGCATCCTCTTCCTCTAAGGCAAAACAAGAGGGAATTTTTGCTCAGTCCAAGGCGGTCTGGAGACAATCGGACCTGGAACAAAGATAAGCAGGCCAAGGAGCCTGCTGCTGCCTCTAAGGCAGCATGAAGGAACGGACCCCTATCCGGTAACGGATCCTATAGGGGGCAGACTTTCATTCTTCGCCCAGGCGTGGGCAAGAGATGCCCAGGATCCCTAGGCATTGGAATTTATATCCCAGAGATATCTTCTGGATTTCAAAGATTCCCCCCCAAAAAAAGGGGAGATTTCGCCTTTCACAATTATCTGCAAACCAGATAAAGAAGGAGGCATTCTTACATTGTGTACGAGATCCATCCAGTTCCAAGAGAGGAACAGGGACAGAGTTTTTACTCAAATCTGTTTGTGGTTCCCAAGGAGAGGGAACCTTCAGACCTATTTTGGATCTAAAGATCTTAAACAAATTCCTCAGAATTCCGTCATTTAAGATGGAAACTATTCGTACCATCTTAACTATGATCCAGGAGAGTCAATAGAGGACTACAATGGATTTGAAGGATGCTTATCCTCACATTGTGATGCATAAAGATCACCATCGTTTTTCAGGTTTGCCTTTCTAGACAGGCATTACCAGTTTGTAGCTCTTTCCTTTGGGATATCTACAGCCCCAAGAATCTTTATGGAGGTTCTGGGGTCGCTTTGGCGGTCCTTAGACCTCGGGGCATAGAAGTGGCCCCTTATTTAGACGACATCCTGATACAGGCGTCAAACATCCAAATTGCCCAGTCTCATACGGACGTAGTACTGGCATTTCTGAGATCACATGGGTGGAAAGTGAACAAGGAAAGAGTTCTCTATCCCCAATCTCAAGGGTTTCCCTCCTAGGGACTCCGATAGATTCTGTAGAAATGAAAATTTACCTGACGGAGTCCAGGTTGTCAAAGTTTCTAAATTTCTGCCGTGTTTTTTCATCCCATCCGCGCCCTTCGGTGGCTCAGTACATGAATGAAATCGGCTTAATGGTAGCGGCAAGGGACATAGTACCGTTTGCACGTCTACATTTCAGACCGCTGCAACTATGCATGCTCAGTCAGAGGAACGGGGATTACACAGATTTGTCCCCCTGTTAAACCTGGACCAAGAGACCAGAGATTCTCTTCTCTGGTGACTATGTCGGGTCCATCTGTCCAAGGGTATGACCTTCCGCAGGTCAGATGGGACAATTGTTACAATAGATGCCAGCCTTTTAGGTTGGGATGCAGTCTGGAACTCCCTGAAGGCTCAGGGATAGTGGACTTAGGAGGAGACCCTCCTTCTAATAAATATTCTGGAACTGGGAGTGATATTCCATGCTCTTCAGACTTGGCCTCAGTTAGCAACTCTGAGGTACATCATACTCAGTCGGACAATATACACGACTGTGGCTTACATCAGCCATCAAGGGGGAACAGAAGTTCCCTAGCGATGTTAGAAGTCTTACAATAATTCACTGGACAGAGACTCACTCTTGTCTATCAGCTATCCATATCCCAGGTGTTGAGAACTGGGAGGTGGATTTTCTAAGTCGTCAGACTTTTCTTCCGGGGGAGTGGGATTTCCTCCGGAGGTCAAGACCAAGCAGGAGAGGGCTTTGGTGTTTTTGACAGCGCCTGCGTAGCCACGCAGGACCTGGTATGCAGATCTGGTGGACATGTCATCCTTTCCATCACGGTCTCTGCTTCTGAGACAGGTCCCTCTACCTCAGGGTCCTTTCAACCATCTAAATAGAATCAATCTGAGATGGACTGCCTGGAGACTGAACGCTTGATGTTATCAAAGCATGGCTTCTCCGAGTCAGTCATTGATACCTTAATACAGACATGAAAGCCTGTTTCTAGGAAAATTGAACATAGATATGGTGTAAATATCTGATTGTTATGAATCCAAGGGTTACTCATGGAGTAAAGTCTGGATTCCCAGGATATTATCTTTTCTCCAAGATGTTTTTGAGAAAAGGGTTGTCAGCTAATTCCTTAAAAGGGGACAGATTTTTACTCTGTCTATTTTTTTGCACAAGCGTCTGGCAGGTATTCTAGACGTTCAGGCATTTGGTCAGGCTTTGGTTAGATCCAAGCCTGTGTTTAAAACTGTTGCTCCGCCATGGAGCTTAAACCTGATTCTTAAGGTTCTTCAAGAAGTTCCGTTTGAACCTTTTTTGTTCCATAGATATCAATCTTTATCTTGGAAAGTTCCTTTTGGGTAGCTAATTCCTCGACTCGTAGAGTCTCCAAGTTATCTGTGTTACAATGTGATTCTCCTTATCTGGTCCTTCGTACGGATAAGGTAGTCCTGCGTACCAACCTGGGTTTTTTCCTAAGGTGGTATCTAACAAGTACATCACTCAAGAGATAGTTGTTCCATGCTTGTATCCTAATCCTTCCTCAAAGAAGGAACGTCTATTACACAATATTGGACGTGGTTTGTGCTTTAAAGTTTTACTTACAAGCTACTACAGTTTTCATCAAACGTTCACCTTGTTTGTTGTCTATTCTGGACAGAGGAGAGGTCAAAAGACTTCAGCAGCCTCTCTGTCTTTTTGGTTAAAAAGCATAATTCATTTAGCTTATGAGACTGCTGGACATCAGCCTCCTGAAGGGATTACAGCTCATTCTACTAGAGCTGTGGTTTTCACTTGGGCCTTTTTTAAATGTGGCTTCTGTTGAACAGATTTACAAGACGGAGTCTTGGTCTGCGCTTCATACTTTTCAAATTTAACAAATTTGATACCTTGCTTCTTCGGAGGCTATTTTTGGGAGAAAGGGTTTTTTACAGGCAGTGGTAACTTCCGTTTAAGTACCTGCCTTGTCCCTCCCATCATCTGTGTACTTTAGCTTTGGTATTGGTATTCCATAAGTAATGGATGATCCGTGGACTGGATACACTTAACAAGAGAAAACATAATTTATGCTTACCTGATAAATTTATTTCTCTTGTAGTGTATCCAGTCCACGGCCCGCCCTGTCACTTTAAGGCAGGTAATTTTTTCATTTGAACTACAGTCACCACTGCACCCTATGGTTTTTCCTTTCTCTGCATGTTTTCGGTCGAATGACTGAATATGGCAGTTAGGGGAGGAGCTATATAGCAGCTTTGCTGTGGGTGGACTCTTGCAGCTTCCTGTTGGGAAGGAGAATATATTCCATAAGTAATGGATGGATACACTACAAGAGAAATAAATTTATCAGGTAAGCATAAATTATGTTTTTTTTTTTTACAGGCAAAAGAGCTGAATTCTTTGGGGCATGCCCCGCAAAAGGCCCTTTTAAGGGCTGGTAAGGTAAAAGAGCTTTTCTATTTGTATTTTAGAATAGGGTAGGGCATTTTTTTATTTTGGGGGGCTTTGTTATTTTATTAGGGGGCTTAGAGTAGGTGTAATTAGCTTAAAATTGTTGTAATATTTTTCTAATGTTTGTAAATATTTTTTTATTTTTTGTAACTTAGTTCTTTTTTTATTTTTTGTACTTTAGTTAGTTTATTTAATTGTATTTATTTGTAGGTATTGTATTTAATTAATTTATTCATAGTGTAGTGTTAGGTTTAATTGTAGATAATTGTAGGTATTTTATTTAATTAATTTAATGATAGTGTAGTGTTAGGTTTAATTGTAACTTAGGTTAGGATTTATTTTACAGGTAATTTTGTAATTATTTTAACTAGGTAACTATTAAATAGTTAATAACTATTTAATAGCTATTGTACCTGGTTAACATAAATACAAAGTTGCCTGTAAAATAAATATTAATCCTAAAATAGCTACAATATAATTATAATTTATATTGTAGCTATATTAGGATTTATTTTACAGGTAAATATTTAGCTTTAAGTAGGAATAATTTATTTAATAAGAGTTAATTTATTTTGTTAGATTTAAAAAAAATTTAACTTAGGGGGGTGTTAGGGTTAGACTTAGCTTTAGGGGTTAATACATTTATTAGAGTAGCGGTGAGGTCCGGTCGGCAGATTAGGGGTTAATACTTGAAGTTAGGTGTCAGCGATGTTAGGGAGGGCAGATTAGGGGTTAATACTATTTATTATAGGGTTATTGAGGCGGGAGTGAGGCGGATTAGGGGTTAATACATTTATTATAGTAGCGGTGAGGTCCGGTCGGCAGATTAGGGGTTAATTATTCTAGGTAGCTGGCGGCGATGTTGTGGGGGGAAGATTAGGGGTTAATATATATAATATAGGGGTCGGCGGTGTTATGGGCAGCAGATTAGGGGTACATAGGTATAATGTAGGTTGCAGCGGTGTACGGAGCGGCAGATTAGGGGTTAAAAAAATATGCAGGTGTCAGCAATAGCGGGGGCGGCAGATTAGGGGTTAATAAGTGTAAGGTTAGGGGTGTTTAGACTCGGGGTACATGTTAGGGTGTTAGGTGCAGACATAGGAAGTGTTTCCCCATAGGAAACAATGGGGCTGCATTAGGAGCTGAACGCTACTTTTTTGCAGGTGTTAGGTTTTTTTTCAGACCAAACTGCCCCCATTGTTTCCTATAGGGGAATCGTGCACGAGCACGTTTTTGAAGCTGGCCGCGTCCGTAAGCACCGCTGGTATTGAGAGTTGCAGTGGCGGTAAATTATGCTCTACGCTCCTTTTTTGGAGCCTAACGCAGCCATTCTGTGAACTCTAAATACCAGCGGTATTTAAAAGGTGCGGGGGGAAAAAAAACAGCGTTAGCTACGCGGGTCGTTACCGACAAAACTCTAAATCTAGCCGTTAGTCTCTTGGGTGTCAGAGAGCTCTAGCTGCTGCTTGCCCACAGCAATTAACCCACTTTCTCTCGTAGCAAACACAGAACTTGACATGAACACAACCACAACAAAACCTCTCACTTGGTAAAAATGACTATGAAAAATATATTCAACGAGCAGTGATGCAGCCATTTTCCATGCACAGTGTTTTGATAAGGATATGTTAATTAGTCCTTTTCTTTCGTGATTCAGATAGAGAATGAAAATTTAAAGAGACACTGAACCCAAAATGTTTTCTTTCATGATTCAGATAGAGCATGCAATTTTAAGCAACTTTCTAATTTACTCCTATTATCAAATTTTCTTCATTCTCTTGGTATGTTTATTTGAAAAGCAAAAATGTAAGTTTAGATGCCGGCCCATTTTTGGTGAACAACCTGGGTTGTCCTTGCTGATTGGACAGCACCAATAAACAAGTGCTGTCCATGGTCTGAACCACAAATTTGCTGGCTCCTTAGCTTAGATGCCTTCTTTTTCAAATAAAGATAGCAAGAGAACGAAGAAAAATTGATAATAGGAGTAAATTAGAAAGTTTCTTATAATTGCATGCTCTATCTGAATCATAAAAGAAAAAAATTGGGTTCAGTGTCCCTTTAACCCCTTAACGACCAAGGACGTACGCCACACGTCCTAAAAAAAAATACAGTTAATGACCGAGGACGTGTGGCGTACGTCCTTGGTCTGGAAAGCAGCTGGAAGCGATCCTGCTCGCTTCCAGCTGCTTTCCGGTTATTGCAGTGATGCCTCAACATCGAGGCATCCTGCAATAACCCCCCTTGGCCATCCGATGCAGAGAGAGCCACTCTGTGGCCCTCTCTGTACCGGACATCGATGGCCGGTTTCGTTGGTGGGTGGGAGCCAGTCTGGGAGGCGGGTGGGCGGCCATCGATGGGCCGTATGATGTGGAGGGGGGCGGGATCATGGGCGGGAACGCCGGGTGCGCACGCGGGTGCGCGCGCAGGCGCGCGCGGGGGTAGGAAGCGGGTGGGAACCGCTACACTACAGAAAAATGAAGGGAGAAAAGTGGCAGTGATTGCCAAATATATTTACATATATGTCGATCTAAGAGATCTGGGAGGGGTGGTGGGTTGGTCTTTTGGGGGGGGGGCAAGCTACACTACAGAAAATTATTTAAAAAAAATAATAAAAACATGTTTTACTATAAACTGGGTACTGGCAGACAGCTGCCAGTACCAAAGATGGCTACTAATAAGTTAGAGGGGGATGGGTAAAGAGCTGTTTGGGGGGTATCAGGGAGGTTGGGGGCTAAGGGGGGATCCTCCAGAGCAGCATATGTAAATATGCCTTTTTTTAAATTTATTTTTTATCAAGGATAGCTTTTTTTTTTATGACTTTCTGCCAGTACTTAACATGGCGGGACAATTGTGGGGTGGGGGAGGGAAGAGAGCTGTTTGGGAGGGATCAGGGGGTGTAATGTGTCAGGTGGGAGGCTGATCTCTACACTAAAGCTAAAATTAACCCTGCAAGCTCCCTACATGCTACCTAATTAACCCCTTCACTGCTAGCCATAATACACGTGTGATGCGCAGCGGCATTTAGCGGCCTTCTAATTACCAAAAAGCAACGCCAAAGCCATGTATGTCTGCTATTTCTCAACAAAGGGGATCCCAGAGAAGCATTTACAACCATTTGTGCCATAATTGCACAAGCTGTTTGTAAATGATTTCAGTGAGAAACCTAAAATTGTGAAAAATTTTACTTTTTTTTTATTTAATCGCATTTGGCGTTGAAATGGTGGCATGAAATATACCAAAATGGGCCTAGATCAATACTTAGGGTTGTCTACTACACTACAATAAAGCTAAAATTAACCCTACAAGCTCCCTAATTAACCCCTTCATTGCTGGGCATAATACACGTGTGGTGCGCAGTGGCATTTAGCGGCCTTCTAATTACCAAAAAGCAACACCAAATCCATATATGTCTGCTATTTATGAAAAAAGGGGATTCCAGAGAAGCATTTACAACCATTTGTGCCATAATTGCACGAGCTGTTTGTAAATAAATTCAGTGAGAAACCTAAAGTTTGTAACAAAATGTGTGAAAAAGTGAACATTTTTTTTTATTTGATTGCATTTGGCGGTGAAATGGTGGCATGAAATATACCAAAATGGGCCTAGATCAATACTTTGGGATGTCTTCTAAAAAAAAATATATACATGTCAAGGGATATTCAGGGATTCCTGGAAGATATCAGTGTTCCAATGTAACTAGCGCTAAGTTTGAAAAAAAGTGGTTTGGAAATAGCAAAGTGCTTCTTGTATTTATTGCCCTATAACTTGCAAAAAAAAGCAAAGAACATGTAAACATTGGGTATTTCTAAACTCAGGACAAAATTTGGAAACTATTTAGCATGAGTGTTTTTTGGTGGTTGCAGATGTGTAACAGATTTTGGGGGTCAAAGTTAGAAAAAGTGTGTTTTTTTCCATTTTTTCCTAATATTTTATATTTTTTTATAGTAAATTATAAGATATGATGAAAATAATGGTAACTTTAGAAAGTCCATTTAATGGCGAGAAAAACGGTATATAATATGTGTGGGTACAGTAAATGAGTAAGAGTAAAATTACAGCTAAACACAAACACTGCAGAAATGTAAAAATAGCCTTGGTCCCAAACGGTCAGAAAATGGAAAAGTGCTGTGGTCATTAAGGGGTTAAGCAACTTTCTAATTTACTCCTATTATCAAAGAGAGAGAGAGATAGAGAAAGTATAAATTACATCAATGTTCTTTATAGTATACAGAGCAACATCTCAATTAGAACTTACCTGTAATATAAATCTAGATTATGAGTGGAGCACAAACGTTTGCGTGCAAGTGATAACATAATTTATGCTTACCTGATAAATTCCTTTCTTCTGTAGTGTGATCAGTCCACGGGTCATCATTACTTCTGGGATATTAACTCCTCCCCAACAGGAAGTGCAAGAGGATTCACCCAGCAGAGCTGCATATAGCTCCTCCCCTCTACGTCACTCCCAGTCATTCGACCAAGGACCAACGAGAAAGGAAAAGCCAAGGGTGAAGTGGTGACTGGAGTATAAATTAAAAAATATTTACCTGCCTTAAAACAGGGCGGGCCGTGGACTGATCACACTACAGAAGAAAGGAATTTATCAGGTAAGCATAAATTATGTTTTCTTCTGTTAAGTGTGATCAGTCCACGGGTCATCATTACTTCTGGGATACCAATACCAAAGCAAAAGTACACGGATGACGGGAGGGATAGGCAGGCTCTTTATACAGAAGGAACCACTGCCTGAAGAACCTTTCTCCCAAAAATAGCCTCCGATGAAGCAAAAGTGTCAAATTTGTAAAATTTGGAAAAAGTATGAAGCGAAGACCAAGTTGCAGCCTTGCAAATCTGTTCAACAGAGGCCTCATTCTTAAAGGCCCAAGTAGAAGCCACAGCTCTAGTGGAATGAGCTGTAATCCTTTCAGGAGGCTGCTGTCCAGCAGTCTCATAAGCTAAACGAATTATGCTACGAAGCCAAAAAGAAAGAGAGGTAGCAGAAGCTTTTTGACCTCTCCTCTGCCCAGAGTAAACGACAAACAGAGAAGACGTTTGTCGAAATTCCTTAGTTGCCTGTAAGTAAAATTTTAGAGCACGGACTACATCCAGGTTGTGCAGTAGACGTTCCTTCTTCGAAGAAGGATTTGGGCATAAAGAAGGAACAACAATCTCTTGATTGATATTCCTGTTAGTAACTACCTTAGGTAAGAACCCAGGTTTAGTACGCAGAACTACCTTATCCGAATGAAAAATCAAATAAGGAGAATCACAATGTAAGGCTGATAACTCAGAGACTCTTCGAGCCGAGGAAATAGCCATTAAAAATAGAACTTTCCAAGATAACAACTTTATATCAATGGAATGAAGGGGTTCAAACGGAACGCCCTGTAAAACATTAAGAACAAGGTTTAAACTCCATGGTGGAGCAACCGTTTTAAACACAGGCTTAATCCTGGCCAAAGCCTGACAAAAAGCCTGGACGTCAGGAACTTCTGACAGACGTTTGTGTAACAGAATGGACAGAGCTGAGATCTGTCCCTTTAATGAACTAGCGGATAAACCCTTTTCTAAACCTTCTTGTAGAAAAGACAATATCCTAGGAATCCTAACCTTACTCCAAGAGTAACCTTTGGATTCACACCAATATAGGTATTTACGCCATATCTTATGGTAAATCTTTCTGGTAACAGGTTTCCTAGCCTGTATTAAGGTATCAATAACTGACTCAGAAAACCCACGTCTTGATAAAATCAAGCGTTCAATTTCCAAGCAGTCAGCTTCTGAGAAGTTAGACTTTGATGTTTGAAGGGACCCTGTATCAGAAGGTCCTGTTTCAGAGGTAGAGACCAAGGTGGACAGGATGACATGTCCACCAGATCTGCATACCAAGTCCTGCGTGGCCACGCAGGTGCTATTAGAATCACTGATGCTCTCTCTTGTTTGATTCTGGCAATCAATCGAGGAAGCATCGGGAAGGGTGGAAACACGTAAGCCATCCTGAAGTCCCAAGGTGCTGTCAGGGCATCTATCAGGACTGCTTCTGGATCCCTGGATCTGGACCCATAACGAGGAAGCTTGGCGTTCTGTCGAGACGCCATGAGATCTATCTCTGGTTTGCCCCAACGTCAAAGATGAAGTTCCCACTCCCCCGGATGAAAAGTCTGACGACTTAAGAAATCCGCCTCCCAGTTCTCCACTCCCGGGATGTGGATTGCTGACAGGTGGCAAGAGTGAGACTCTGCCCAGCGAATTATCTTTGATACTTCCATCATAGCTAGGGAGCTTCGTGTCCCTCCCTGATGGTTGATGTAAGCTACAGTCGTGATGTTGTCCGACTGAAACCTGATGAAACTCCGCGTTGTCAACTGGGGCTAAGCCAGGAGGGCATTGAGAACTGCTCTCAATTCCAGAATGTTTATTGGCAGGAGACTCTCCTCCTGACTCCATTGTCCCTGAGCCTTCAGAGAATTCCAGACGGCACCCCAACCTAGAAGGCTGGCGTCTGTTGTTACAAATGTCCAGTCTGGTCTGCTGAATGGCATCCCCCTGGACAGATGTGGCCGAGAAAGCCACCAAAGAAGAGAATTTCTGGTCTCTTGATCCAGATTCAGAGAAGGAATGTTTATTGGCAGGAGACTCTACTATGTCCATTGCCGCTACCATTAAGCCGATTACCTCCATGCATTGAGCCACTGACGGGTGTTGAATGGAATGAAGGGTGCGGCAAGCACTTTGAAGTCTTGTTAACCTGTCCTCTGTCAGGTAAATCTTCATTTTTACAGAATCTATAAGAGTCCCCAGGAAGGGAACTCTTGTGAGTGGAACGAGTGAACTTTTCTTTTCGTTCACCTTCCATCCATGTGACCTTAGAAATGCCAGTACTAACTCTGTATGAGACTTGGCAGTTTGAAAGCTTGAAGCTTGAATCAGAATGTCGTCTAGGTATGGAGCTTCCGAGATTCCCCGCGGTCTTAGTACCGCCAGAAGAGCACCCAGAACCTTTGTGAAGATTCTTGGAGCTGTAGCCAATCCGAATGGAAGAGCTACAAACTGGTAATGCCTGTCTAGGAAGGCAAACCTTAGGTACCGGTAATGATCTTTGTGAATCGGTTTGTGAAGGTAAGCATCTTTTAAATCTACAGTGGTCATGTACTGACCCTCTTGGATCATAGGTAAAATTGTCCGAATAGTCTCCATCTTGAACGATGGAACTCTTAGGAACTTGTTTAGGATCTTTAAGTCCACGATTGGTCTGAAAGTTCCCTCTTTTTTGGGAACCACAAACAGATTTGAGTAAAACCCCTGTCCCTGTTCCGATCGTGGAACTGGGTGGATTACTCCCATTAACAAGAGCTCTTGTACGCAGCGTAGAAACGCCTCTTTCTTTGTCTGGATTGTTGACAACCTTGACAGATGAAATCTCTCTCTTGGAGGAGAGTATTTGAAGTCCAGAAGGTATCCCTGAGATATTATTTCTAGCGCCCAGGGATCCTGGACATCTCTTGCCCAAGCCTGGGCGAAGAGAGAAAGCCTGCCCCCCACTAGATCCGATCCCGGATCGGGGGCCCTCAATTCATGCCGTTTTAGGGGCAGCAGTAGGTTTCCTGGTCTGCTTGCCCTTGTTCCAGGACTGGTTAGGTTTCCAGCCTTGTCTGTAGCGAGCAACAGCTCCTTCCTGTTTTGGTGCAGAGGAAGTTGATGCTGCTCCTGCTTTGAAATTACGAAAGGAACGAAAATTAGACTGTCTAGTCTTAGTTTCGGCTTTGTCCTGAGGCAGGGCATGGCCTTTACCTCCTGTAATGTCAGATAATCTCTTTCAACCCGGGCCCGAATAAGGTCTGCCCTTTGAAAGGTATATTAAGCAATTTAGACTTAGAAGTAACATCAGCTGACCAGGATTTTAGCCACAGCGCCCTGCGTGCCTGAATGGCGAATCCTGAATTCTTCGCCGTAAGTTTAGTTAGATGTACTACGGCCTCCGAAATGAATGAATTAGCTAGTTTAAGGACTCTAAGCCTGTCCGTAATGTCGTCCAGAGTAGCTGAACTAATGTTCTCTTCCAGAGACTCAATCCAGAACGCCGCTGCAGCCGTGATCGGCGCAATGCATGCAAGGGGTTGCAATATAAAACCTTGTTGAACAAACATTTTCTTAAGGTAACCCTCTAATTTTTTATCCATTGGATCTGAAAAAGCACAGCTATCCTCCACCGGGATAGTGGTACGCTTAGCTAAAGTAGAAACTGCTCCCTCTACCTTAGGGACCGCTTGCCATAAGTCCCGTGTGGTGGCGTCTATTGGAAACATTTTTCTAAATATCGGAGGGGGTGAGAACGGCACACCGGGTCTATCCCACTCCTTAGAAACAATTTCAGTAATTCTCTTAGGTATAGGAAAAACCTCAGTACTCGTCGGTACCGCAAAATATTTATCCAACCTACACATTTTCTCTGGTATTGCAACTGTGTTACAATCATTCAGAGCCGCTAACACCTCCCCTAGTAATACACGGAGGTTTTCCAGTTTAAATTTAAAATTTGAAATATCTGAATCCAGTCTGTTTGGATCAGAACCGTCACCCACAGAATGAAGTTCTCCGTCCTCATGTTCTGCAACCTGTGACGCAGTATCTGACATGGCCCTAATATTATCAGCGCACTCTGTTCTCACCCCAGAGTGATCACGCTTACCTCTTAGTTCTGGTAATTTAGCCAAAACTTCAGTCATAACAGAAGCCATATCCTGTAATGTGATTTGTAATGGCCGGCCAGATGTACTCGGCGCTACAATATCACGCACCTCCCGAGCGGGAGATGCAGGTACTGGCACGTGAGGCGAGTTAGTCGGCATAACTCTCCCCTCGTTGTTTGGTGAAATTTGTTCAATTTGTACAGATTGACTTTTATTTAAAGTAGCATCAATACAGTTAGTACATAAATTTCTATTGGGCTCCACTTTGGCATTGCAACAAATGACACAGGTATCTTCCTCTGAATCAGACATGTTTAACACACTAGCAAATAAACTTGCAACTTAGAATACAATTCAATTAGAATAATATTAAAAACGTACTGTGCCTTTAAGAAGCACAGAAAATCTATGACAGTTGAAAATTAATAAATTGAAACAGTTATAGCCTCAATCCTTGTAAACAACACAACTTTAGCAAAGGTTTAATCCCAATAGCAAAGATAACAAATTCTGAAAGCAGGAAACAATTACAGAATAAACGTTTTTTATCACAGTCAACTATAATTCTCACAGCTCTGCTGAGAGAAATTACCTCCCTCAAAATAAGTTTGAAGACCCCTGAGTTCTGTAGAGATGAACTGGATCATGCAGGAAATACAATGAGCTGCTGACTGAAATAACTGATGCATAGAAAAGGCGCCAAAAAAACGGCCCTTCCCCCTCACACACAGCAGTGAGAGAGAACAGAAACTGTCAGAAAAAGATTAAGCAACTGCCAAGTGGAAAAATGGTGCCCAAACATTTATTCACTCAGTACCTCAGCAAATGAAAACGATTTTACATTCCAGCAAAAACGTTAAACATAATTTCTAGTTATTAAACAGCTTAATGTACTTCTTACAGTGTAATTCTAGTGAAGTACCATTCCCCAGAATACTGAAGTGTAAAGTATACATACATGACATTATATCGGTATGGCAGGATTTTCTCATCAATTCCATTGTCAGAAAATAAAAGCTGCTACATACCTCTATGCAGATTCATCTGCCCGCTGTCCCCTGATCTGAAGTTTACCTCTCCTCAGATGGCCGAGAAACAGCAATATGATCTTAACTACTCCGGCTAAAATCATAGCAAAAACTCTGGTAGATTCTTCTTCAAACTCTGCCAGAGAGGTAATAACACACTCCGGTGCTATTTTAAAATAACAAACTTTTGATTGAAGATATAAAACTAAGTATAATCACCATAGCCCTCTCACACCTCCTATCTAGTCGTTGGGTGCAAGAGAATGACTGGGAGTGACGTAGAGGGGAGGAGCTATATGCAGCTCTGCTGGGTGAATCCTCTTGCACTTCCTGTTGGGGAGGAGTTAATATCCCAGAAGTAATGATGACCCGTGGACTGATCACACTTAACAGAAGAAAAGGGGTTTATCGCGGGTGTTTGTGCTCGTCAGGTTTACCGCTGGTATTATGAGTTGTAATTAAATGCGACCGCTTGAGCGCAATCCCGATTTAGACTAGAATGATTACCGTGACTTCAGAGGTCTGAACATTAGAAAGTTCTGCACATATCAGAATATGCTCTATGTATATATATATATATATAGAACAAATGAAGAAAACGGACAATCCAGGGCAAGTTAAAAACGATATCTTTTATTCACCAACGATAAAAAGGTTCCAGGAGGGTCCATATACAGGTTAGCAAGGCAACACAGGCAAACTGAAAGCTAACATGTTTCGGCTATACAGCCGTAATCATAGCTAATTCAGTATACCTGTGATGCCCTTTTAAAAGCAAAGCAAGAAAGTAATTGGTCAATCAATACAACCAATGCCTGTGAAGCCTAGCCACCACCTTTAGGATTAACCCTTAATGCAGAATCAGTCTCATTCAACAATTCTAAGTATTAAGATTGGATATAGAGAGAGTCCAAAAGAGATAGTATTAAAGTGTTATAAAAGGAAAACCAAATAAAGTTCTGAATCAAGGATATGTCTATGTCCTCTGGATGAGTTTTTCAGCTTGTTAGCATTCCTCAGTGAGATCCCATAAAAAAGGAAACAGAAAATTGCAACATA
The DNA here is from genome assembly GCF_027579735.1 of Bombina bombina. Classification (NCBI taxonomy): domain Eukaryota; kingdom Metazoa; phylum Chordata; class Amphibia; order Anura; family Bombinatoridae; genus Bombina; species Bombina bombina. The sequence goes on along the minus strand of NC_069500.1, from coordinate 1,240,862,948 downwards.
GTGTGAATCTGTAATGGCACTTTGAGGAAGTAGTTGTTTTATAACAAATGACTACTCACATTTGTTGGAGCTTTCCACTAAGCTCAAGGATATGCGCACTCCCACTTTATACTGATGGGAAAACAGTACACTAGGCAAAACTTGGATACAAATTTATTTTAAAATATATAAAAGCATCACATAAGCCTTGATAACACCACAATGTAAGGGTACAAAAGCAGATATGCTGTAACAAATGCTTCAAATCGCCAAACTTGCAAAGAGGTAAATGGATCAGCAGGAGTGTGACCGCCAAAACCAAAACCTTTTTAGTAGCAAGACAATAGCGCTAAGCCCCCAGGTGTCCTGGCTAGTGTAGAGACGCGATAAAACTCAATATAGAACAGTTCAGTTCCGACGTACGTTTCGCTGGTATGCTTTGTCAAGGAATGTTAGTGCGCATGTCCAAGAGTCCTTTTAAACAATCCATTGATGAGTTTCTGCCAGGTTTGTGGTTACATCCTCCATTTTGGAAGTTGGCATTTAGGTAATATATCCAAGTTTTGCCTAGTGTACTGTTTTCCCATCAGTATAAAGTGGGAGTGCGCATATCCTTGAGCTTAGTAGAAAGCTCCAACAAATGTGAGTAGTCATTTGTTACAAAACAACTACTTCCTCAAAGTGCCATTACAGATTCACACTATGTTGCAATTTTCTGTTTCCTTTTTTATGGGCTCTCACTGAGGAATGCTAACAAGCTGAAAAACTCATCCAGAGGACACAGACATATCCTTGATTCAGAACTTTATTTGGTTTTCCTTTTATGATTTTTGTTATCACATTTATTTCACATTTTTTTCTTTGTGATATTCGGTATATTTATTGTAATTAAAGTGTTATGTAACATAATACACTTAAATAAACATATAAAAGTAATAAATACATACATGATAAAGTGTATCAAATATATATAAGCAAAATAGTACAAACAATCAATTGCTCATCATGTTTATCATAAAACTTTCCACAGTATGTGTTGCAAATACCCTAAGAAGGAGAGAAATATACACACCAATTTAAACGGTGCAAAATGTTTTGCACTTACCCTAAGAAGGAGAGAAATATACACACCAATTTAAACGGTGCAAAATGTTTTGCACTTACCCTAAGAAGGGGAGAAATATACACACTATTGCAAACGATGTAAAAAATAAGGCAACCAAATGCCGGTACAAAAGTGTACAGCGTCAACAAAAATAGAGACCACCTGTTTGCTGTCTAATTCAAATACACATATATATATATATATCTCAAATGGCAGCAAACTTGCTGGCACTCAAATCAATATCAAGAAATGTTTCTCTATAATTTGTGACAATACACACCATATTAAAGATGGCGTGAATCAATAGAGAATTACATACTTATCACTACATGCAACAAGAGCTGCTTTGTAAGTGAAATGCAGAAAAAAAGTTATAAAAACATTTGCTTGTTTATAAAACCTAGAGTAGTATAATGATCGATCTGTTAAAAAGCATACAGATTACTTAGTTTTCAGTGCAGCATTTAGCTGGGTCAGAAAAAATATTTGAAATGTTCATGATAATAAATAATTTGTGTACATTGCAATTTTTAATGTGGTTAAACATTTCACAAGGGATTTATTATAAATTAAAGACAGTTAGGAGTAGATTTACTATCGGTTTGCAAGTAGTGAACCTGTGCACCTGCAATCACCACTTGCATCACACGGTGAAATTTAACATTGTACAAAAAATTTTTTGGCAATACAGCTCCCTGCGCCAGGGCAAAACCTATTGCGCTAGATCAGGGCATGTCAATCAACCCGAACAAGCGAGATGGTGCCACCTCTGAGATGGTGGAGAGGAAAAAGAAACAGTTTCTGCTTTTTAAATATTTAGCAGCACTCGGGCTCGCTTATCCAAACCTGCTTCACATAGCCGAGAAAGCTGTATATGCGCTTAATAAATCGTTTAAAACCTTATTCTTTGCAGTCGCCATTTTCCGATTTTTCACTCAACAGCAAACCCGCTGAGCTGTTTGCTCTACTTGAGAAAACAAATCTGTCATAATAATAAAACCTGTTATAATAAATCAGAAGCAATCTGTCAATATGTACATACCTCTGGCATAATATGCATTCTCTTTATCAATTGATTTAACACTTTTGGGGTTAGGAAAAACTAAATGCCCATAGAATCTTCATCACAAGACCTGGCTTCTAGAATACAACTGAAAGGGTGTATTGTAAAGGGGTGTACAGCTGTATCCTTCCCACTTGCTGGGTCCTTCTGGAAAGCAAATGTACACTGAAGTTATTTCTATTTTTCAAAGTATAGAAACCAGGATTTTCCCACTTTTTTACTCTCTTACACGGCTTTTGTTTGTTAAAAATACCGTAAGGTCTGCTTTTCACAAGCTTATTTGCAAGACTGACAATGGTTATATGCAATAAATTCATGTGAATAGCAACTGTAAATTACAAAGGTGCAGCATTTAATGTAATATTTACTTTACAAATATACATTTAAATATATATTATGTTACATAACTAATTTTTACTCTTTTTTTAATGTTTATTGAAGAGTACAAATGTTATTCTTCTTGTTTTTGAAAAAAATATTTTGAAATTATAGTTAATGAAACTAGCAAAAGTGTCATAAGACAAATTATTTTTTAGAAAGAACACACTCATCTTGCTGTCTTGCTTTTGTTTTGGCAGATATATTGAATACAGTTTGGGTTCTTATAAACGTACAGTGTGCAGTTCTGCAGACTATTTGATATGCATAACATGAAATAGTTTTTTTTTCCAATATATAATGAATATCAAAGTATATGATAAGTTATATTTAATGTTCTGGTCACACCAAGAGTTAATTGTCACTAAACAAATAAATAAAATTCATAATAATGTCTTAATAGAGAACTGAAGTCTTTATGATCATATTATTTATTACACAACAATATCCTAAAATCCAGGTAACTGATAGTATTTTATATATATATTAGGGTTGCACAGATACCATTTTTTTAAGACCGAGTATAAGTACCAATACTTTTTTTCAAATACTCCGATACCAATTACCGATACTTTTTTATGTCATGTGACATAGAAATACACACAGAAACTCGAATTAGCCAACAGAATGAGAGCTGCTTGAATCCTATTGGCAGATTTGAATAGCGAATAGGATTTTAGCAGCCCTAATTCCTATTGGCTGATTCAAAATTTTCAGCCAATAAGAATGCAAGGGACACCATCTTGAATCGCCTCCCTTGCATTGAAGATTCAGTGTACAGCGGTGACAGTATGAAAAGGATGCTCCGCACTGGATGTCTTCAGGATAGACCTGCTCCGCGCCCCCAGGATCAAGATAGAAGATGCCGTCTAGATGAAGATTGAAGAGGCCGTCTGGATGAAGACTTCTCGCCGCTTGGATCAGGACTTCGCCGCCAGGATGAAGATTGAAGAGGCCGCCTGGATGAAGACTTCTTGCCACCTGGATCAGGACTTCAACCCTGGGATGAAGATCGTTCAAGCTAGACTTCAAAAACTGTAAGTGGATCGTCAGGGGGTTAGTGTTAGGCTTTTTAAAGTTTTTTTTGGGTGAGTTTTTTTTTTAGTTTAGGGTTTGGGCAGTAAAAGAGCTAAATGCCCTTTCAGGGCATTTGGGTAGCTTAGGTTTTTTTAGAATTAGGTTTTTTATTTTGGGGGGTAGGTTGGGTGGTGGGTTTTACTGTTGGGGGGGTCTTTGTGTTTTTTTTTACAGGTAAAAGAGCTAATATCTTTGGGGCAATGCACCACAAAAGGCCCTTTTAAGAGACATTGGTAGTTTATTGTAGGCTACGTTTTTTTATTTTGGGTGGGCTTGTTTATTTTTATAGGGCTATTAGATTAGGTGTAATTCTTTTTTATTTTTGATAATTTCGTTAGTTATTTTCCATAATTTAGTGTTTGTTATTTTTTGTAACTCAGTATTTTTTTAGATACTTTGTAAATTTTAGAGTAGTGTTAGGATTATTTTTATGTGTAGTTTAGTTTAATTGGTAGTTAGTTTAATTTTAGTTTAAATATTATATTGGTTTAATTAGAAGTACTTTTTTTAATTTGACAGGTAAGTTTTAATTTAATTTAAGATAGGGAAATTGTAATTTTAATATAACGTTAGGGGGTTGTTAGGTTTAGGGGTAAATAGTTCAATTTAGTTTATTTCGATGTGGGGGCTTTCAGTTTAGGGGTTAATAGTTTAGTTTAGTATATTTCGTTGTGAGGGGGCTTGCAGTTTAGGGGTTAATAGGTTTATTATAGTGGCAGTGTAGGGCTTAATAACTTTAGTATAGTGGGGGCGATGTGGGCGGATGGCAGATTAGGGGTTAATATTTAAATAGTGTTTGCGATGCGGGACGGCGGCGGTTTAGGGGTTAATAACTTTAGTATAGTGGTGAGGATGTCAGGGAGCGGCGGAATAGGGGTTAATATTTTTTGAAAGTGGCGCTGATATCGGGAACGGCAAATTAGGGGTTAAGAAATGTGTTATAGTATTTGCGATGTGGGAGGGCCTTGGTTTAGGGGTTAATAGGTAGATTATGGGTGTGTACTTTTTAACACATTAGTTATGAGTTTTATTTTACACCTTTGTAGCGTAAAACTCATAACTACCGACTTTAGATGGCGTAACAGATCTTGTCGTTTTAGGCTGTAACGCTCGCTTTTTAGCCAGAACGCAAAACTCGTAATACCGGCGCTATGGGAATCCCATTAAAAAATTTAATTTTTACGAGTGTGGTACTAACGTTGCGTTACAGGCTAAAAGGCTTGCGGTACACCTATACCGACAAGACTTGTAATGGCTGTGTTAGGGAAAATGATGCGTTATGGGCCACAACGCTGCTATTTGACTCATAACGCACAACTCGTAATCTAGGTGTATATAAAAGAAGAAAGACAAGAAGAAAGTGTGGCGTTCTGGCAAAGGTTCATCGATGACATCTTGATCATCTGGGAGGGCAATCAATCCTCATGGAATGACTATGTGATGAATCTAAATGCCAATAAAATGAACCTACAATTCACCCAGAATTACAATAATGATGAAATAAGCTTTCTAGATGCTACTCTGCACATAGTGGATGGTGGGATATGCAACAAACTATACCGAAAAGATACCGACACGAATGGTTTCTTCTATGCTAAAAGTGCTCACCATCCAAGATGGATAGAGAACATACCCTTTGGGCAGTTCCAGAAGCTAAAAAGAAACTGCACTAGAACAACAGATTTTGAGGAAGAAGCAGACCGTCTAAATAATAGATTTAGGGAAAAAAAGTTTCTGGAGAAAGTGATAACAGAAGCATACGAAAAAGTTAGGATACTGGACAGAAACACGCTCATTAAGGGGGAGGCAAATCAAATAGTGACAACACAGGAAGGGACACTAGAAAGGAAAAAAACTAAGGAACCAGTATGGTAACACACGCAAGAAAATAAATAGGGTCACTACATTCAATGATAGTTTCTGGCAAATTAGAAACATCATGAAGAAACACTGGTCCATTTTGAAGAAAGATCCCTTAATGAAAGAGGCAATAGGAGAAAACACAGACATTACTTTTAGGAAAAATGTTAATTTTAAGAACATGTTAGCGTATTAAGGAAGAAGAGAAAGATAACAGGCCTGGGAATTAATGGTCTTAAGTGGTTTTATAAGTGCTCTAGAAAAAACTGCGTCTGCAGTGAACATACAAACAGTATTAAAAAGTATAATAAATTAGCAGAAGCGAGTGCAGGAGCAGAGAAATTCCCCATTAAGAAAATGCTTAACTGCAAATCAGACTACTTGGTATACTTGCTGAAATGTACATGCAAAGTTCCAATGAGGTATATAGGTAGAACCAAGAGGGGGTTGAAGGTAAGATGTCTGTAACACATTAAAAACATAGACAGGCATTTTTAAAAATTCCCTGATCAATCATTTTGTGAAGTTCTATAATAAGAATAAAGCAGATTTTTATATCAAGACCATTGAACAAGTAGATAAGGGGAAAAGAGGGGGCAGTAGGCTAATTTATTTAAGCAGAAGGGAAACTTTCTGGATATATACTCTCAAGACGCTTGAGCCATTTGGCCTAAACAAAGATATAGATCTGGCAGCTTTCCTGTAAAAGGATAAAATCCAAAGTCTGCTTAAATGAACATCATGATACAAATGTTACTATTTGGCACAATGTGAAGGTTTTTACTGACTACAAAAGTTTTTTTCTCTGATTGCTGATTTATGTTTATGTGAATGCATTCTCATATATATGTATATTGAGAAGTTTTTGTCTTTGTCCTGTGATAAGTGGTGAAACTGAGGAGCCATATGAAATACAGGGGGTAACAGAAGTTCTATATTGAACTGCTATCCCCTATGCATAAGTTATCGAACTAGTGTAAAAAAAGTGACAGACAATACCAGATAGTATCTGCAGGGGAAGTTTTTTTTTTTAAAAGAAAAAGCTTTATTGAGTGAACATATATAGAACATTACAGTTGGTTCAGTATGTATGCACATGACATGAGATAACAAGTCAAAGATGTTACTACATATTCCAGCTTAACATGTTCTGCATTAACAATTTGTTTGTTCACTGTTAGATATATCCTACACAATTAACATCTTGTCTAAGCATATGTTGATTCAGTCAAAAATTTTCAATGTAGGGGCATTCGCTTGAATTTAAGATATTAGTGGTTCAGTTTTATACTCATCTATTACACCAAGTGTCAATCAGATAAGCATCTTTCTTTCAGTGTTCCATTACCACAGTTTATCTCAGTAAGCTAGCTTAAGGGGGGAAAAGAAGGAGAAAGAGAAGAATAAATTGTGAAGCCAAGAAGGAGAAAGAAAGAAAAAAAAAAAAAAAAAACAACAACTTTGGGAGCTTCATGACTCAGATATGCTGTTGTTAATACCTAGACCTCTTCAGCAGGCGACCTGACCCTACACAGTTTTGCCTTCCCAAATTAGCGTCATGTACTCGTGGGTCTCCATCTTCCCAGCTTTCAAGTAATGAAATTTCTCAAGTCCTAGCAGATCCCACACCCCAGCCCTCCACTCTCTCAGACTTGGTATGTGCAATGATTTCCAATGTTTCGGGATGAGACCTTTCGCACAATTTAGCATCAGGAGGAACAGGTGGCGTTTCGCCTCCATTGCAATTTTAGGCATGTCATGATATATAAGATAGTTTGGATTAGGTGGCAATATGATGTTTAAAAGTCTACTGCTCTCACGGAGCACAACCTCCCAAAAGGGCTGTATCAGTGGGCAATGCCACCATATGTGTAGCAGTGTACCCTCCATTCCACAGCCCCTCCAGCACTCCCCATTTGTATGTGGGTATATTTTCCTCAATCTCTGCGGTGTCAAATACCACCTGCTCAGGAATTTGTAATGCATTTCTTGGAGCCTTGCCGAGACCGAGGCCTTTTTTGCTTTACTAAATATAGTCAGCCAGGATTTTGCATCTATCTCCAAATTGAGCTCTCTTTGCCAAGCAGCCGCATAGGAAGGGACCGCCACTCCACTCCCCTCCAATAATAATCGATAGAGGAGTGAGACTAGATGTTGTGGGGTGTTTGCCGCAGTGCAAAGCGTCTCAAATGTCGTTCTCTGTCTAGTAAAAGAATCCCTATCCCGGGAATTGTTGAAATAATGAGTTAACTGTGCTACTCGAAACCAAGAAGAGAACAGATCTCTATTCCACTCCATCAGACCTTCACACGTTTTAAGTTTACCCTGACTAGTGGTATTATATATAGCTGCCTCTGCTAGTGTGTAAGAGGAACCCAAGATATGTCTCTTGTTTTCCAGCCCATTTTCAGGATTTTCTCGTACTGGAGTAACCGGCGAGGCAGAGGTAGAAAGATGACTCTACACTCTGACTAGCCTATCCCAACATGCAAAGACATCTTCCATCAAAGGGTAACGGGAGATACAACTGGGGCGGTGTTCAGGTTTCATCCAGGCGAGTGCTCCAACATTACCCCTACCAAGGATTTCCCCTGCAGGGGAAGTTTTATTAGATTTATAAGTTTGATTTGAGGTAAATAATTCTGTTTTTTAGGATGATGTGTTGTAGAATCAAGATATGTTTTAAGGGTAAGCGTAGAGCCGCATGCCTATCATTTAAAAACTAAAAAGTAAACATTACTTTAGGATCCACATTAATGGGGGCAATGTTTTTTGCCATTAATAAAGATGGCCGCTTAAGCATCAATGTGCCAGGAGTGTGTAAGGGTATAAAGTGAGTGTTAGGAGGGGCGGCCTCTACCTCTGATGAAGTAGCCAATAGCAATATGAAACGCGTCAGGCTCTGCCCCCCCCCCCCCACCACCATTCTACACTGTTTTGAAAACAGCGAATTAGCCGATCTGCTGTTGTGGTTAAGCTTCTGCATTAAAGGGACATGAAACCCAAAAAAATATTTCATGATTCAGATAGAGAATACAATTTTAAACAACTTTCTAATTTACTTCTATTATCTAATCTGTTTTATTCTCTTGGTATCATTTGTTGAAGGAGCAGCCGTGCACTACTGGTTTCTAACTGAACACATGGGTGAGCCAATGACAATCAGTTTATATATGCAGCCACTAATTAACAGCTAGAACCTAGGTTCTCTGCTGCACGTGAACTTTCCTAGATAAACATTTCAGCAAAGGATAACAAGAGAAAGAAGCAAATTAAATAATAGAAGTAAATTGGAAAATTGTTTGAAATTGTATTCTCTATCTGAATCATGAAAGAAAATGTTTGGGTTTCATGTCCCTTTAAGTGCTTATCGGCTCGTGCTGGAAAGCAAACAGTGTTTTGTATTCTATATACATCTTTTATTTTATTACTGCAGTGCTTTTATACTTGTGTGATTCTCACTTCTTTTATGTGATACTTGAGAAATAAACCCTTGGATGTTTTAAAACCCAGTTCTGTCACCTCAGTTTACTAAGAAGGCTTTTGGAGCCTCTGTTCCTAGGGGTTTATATGCTCTGCTCCTAACTCATCTGAAGGGACACCTGGATCCAGAGAGACTGCTATTTTAAGGAGGATCAGCTGTAACCGGATTACAAGGACTTGACACATACCTCATACGTTTGAGATGGGACCACCTAAGTGTGTTTCCTTTTTAATTTCACAGATAGAAAGTTTAAAACTCACTGCACTAGGTGCACCCCCTGTGCGCTTGTCTTTCTTCTTTTCTGTAGAATTTGTGTGGAGGACTCTCTCATGGGGAGGTGAATCTTTGTTAAGACTGAGCTGCACATCGTGGGGATTCAGTGGAACTGTTCCAAGGGATACCTACTAGTCATTCTCTCCCATGGATTGCCTTTTTCTGTATTTATTGACTATATATACAACGAATAATTTGACATTTTATTAATCAGTGGAGGTGTAAAGATCCGGTATTCCTGGATCTGCTTGCAGACTCTGTTTGTTATTACTCTCTGGCTGCTTGTGTAGACAACATTTATTTGATTGTATTAGTTACACATTAGTACCACATACAGTTTATCTGGCTACTAGCGCTGTTTCTATTCTCCGTTTCTATATATATATATATAATGAAGCAGGCAAACGACAGAAGTATATTACAAAAAGCCTTTCTGTAATAACAGAAAGACAAGGGCCTTAACACATAATCATGACATTTCGGCTCTCGCAGGAGCCTTTTTCAAATGGAGGCCGTGAAGACCTGGAGGCCAATTTATCAAGCTCTGAATGGAGCTTGAGACCACTGCTCCATAACCCTGTCCGCTTGCTCTGAGCAGGCGGACAGACATCTCCACAATTCAACCCAATCGAGTACCATCGGGTTGATTGACACCCCCCTGCTGGCAGCCGATTGGCGGCGAATCTGCAGGGGGAGGCATTGCACCAGCAGCTCACAAGAGCTGCTGGTGCAATGCTGAATACGGAGAGCATATTGCTCTCCACATTCAGCGAGGTATGTCGGACCTGATCCGCGTTGTCATGATATGCTTTTATCTCATTTTTTTTTATATATGATTATTAATGCTATATATATAAAAAGAAGTGTGAATAACAGCGCTTTGAGGATAGTGTGAGGTTTCTCTAAAAATTATTAGTAAATGAAATAAGATCTGTGATGCTGCCTAAGTTACCTGAGAAAGTATTCTTAGTGGCCCCCGCCATCAAAGATATTGAGGCCCATTTATCAAGCTCTGGATGGAGCTTGAAGGGCCGTGTTTCTGGTGAGTCTTCAGAAACACATGTTAAAGCTAAAGACCGCTGCTCCATAACCCTGTCCGCCTGCTCTGATGAGGCGGACAGGAATCGCCACAATTCAACCCGATCTAGTACGATCGGGTTGAGTGACACCTCCCTGCTGGTGCAATGCTGAATATGCTGAATATGGAGAGCGTATTGCTCTCCGCATTCATCGATGTCTGTTGGACCTGATCCGCATTGTCAGATCAGGTCCGACAGACATTTGGTAAATCAGCCTCACAGAGTCTATTGGATAAAAAATGAGTAGAAAGATTGGTATATAGTCGCAAAACAGAACTTATTACTGAAAATTAGCCAGTTGCATTAATAATACAAAAATAAGTTAATACAATGCAATAAATTGTTGTGTAATATATTCTTTAAAATATGTACATAAAATATATATTTAATATTCAAATAGAGTCCAATAACTGAAGTCCCAAAAATAGTCTGAAAAAGCTCCCACGTGAAAGGAATTTCTTAATAAGACAAACTTCAGGTAAGTTGTTGGTGCCCAAAGAGACCAATAGTGATAGATGAACTTCCTACTTACAAAAAACTACCTCAATCAAGATGGGGTAAGTGCCGCACAAATTGTTAAGTAGTTGGTTCTCTAATCGTTGGCTCCTCTTTATACGTAGATCCGCTTTTATCAAAGCCCCTTGGAGAAAGATTCCTTCTTTGTTAGTTCTCTCAAATTAGTTGTAATCCCATTTGGAATTGAGTATTCTCACTATGTCAGGAAGGCTTTCTCAACATATCACCACATGCCTTGTTTGGAGAAGTCAATCAAACTTGAGTTTAATAGTAGTTATCAGAATAGGGACATACGTGTAGCAGGATTAGCCTTAAAAAGTCTGCATTGGACACAACTTTAAGAGCTTTCAATTATTAAGGCCTAGCTGAGAGGAGAAAAAAACAACTATCTAGTTCAGTTATTGGACAAGGTAACTCAATGTGTAAGTTACCTTGTCCTAAGCGGAAGGCCTGTCTTTTGTGCTATGTGAGTACCTGACCTAATATGCAGCTTGAAGTTGCGGTGAATTTCTTTCTGGGACTGCTGTTCTGGACTATTATTGTTCAGGTTATTTAAGTATTATCTTCTCACATGCTACGTGTCAATTGTATCAATTGTGTAATGCATAGACTGTAACCTTGAGTATATAAATTTGTATTTCAATGTAAAATAGATATGATATCTAGTGACAGCAGTACCGTTTAGTCCTTTACTATTTTTAACAGGTTGATATGTTTAAATGTTTATATATTAGTTGGTGTTTGCTCCTACTTTCGGAGGGCTAATAAATACATTTTTGTTCCATATTCACGAGTGCTGTGTTTTCCTCTCTTTCAAAGGATAGTAATGTATACCCTTTGAGTTCTTTCTTGATTATATATATATATATATATATATATATATATGTAAACTGTGTAACCTCTCCTGATTGCAATCTAGTTTTAAAAACCACCCCTTCACAGGTGTTATAAAATAGGCTGGCATATAAGATGACATTTCTTACTGAAAAAGAAATTCAAGAGAAGGAAGAAATACACTGAAAATAGCATGCCAGTAAAGAGGTAATTTTCATGTCTGCAGTATCTGAATCCTGACAGTTTAATGTTAGGTGGGCTATCCCTTTGAGCTATCAGCTTAAGATTATATTGAATCAAACATCAATTCGAATTTTAAAATCCTTTTGTGATGTCCTGTTTTATGCAGGATCTTATGCAGTGTTTTTAAAGTAAGGGTTTGTTGCTCTTTAAATGAATAAAACAGGCAGTATGGTTTGAACTACCTGTTAAATCACTGGTGAGACTTTTACTGAAAGAAAACTTAGTAGATGCCAAGCAGAAGCAAGGAATAAATGAGTAGAAACAATTGTTGCAATATTGGTATGTAACGTAAAGCAAACAGTTCAGAGGTCTGATAGAATAAATATGTCTTTTGGTATACTTAGTATAACATCAGTAGTTGTATCCTTATTGTAACAATTCTTAGGAACGTCTTCACGCACTCACACACTCATACATAAAATATATACAACACAGTCAGACTTTAGTAATAACCGGTAGAATATTCAACAGAGGATATTAGCAAGGTAATGCGGATGCTTTCCAGAGAGAGACAAGGTAAGTAATTTGATGCTTTAAAAGTGGATTAAATATTACCTTCGATTTGAGGAGAACGGATTACCTCTGTGACCGGTATACGGCGTTGGTGTGAGTGCGGCTTCCGGAACGCTGCAAGTAGATCCGGTGGCTCCTTGATCCGGATTGAAGTATAATGAATTCCGGTAGAATTGGAGAATTAATGAAATACTTTTGAAAGTTAAGTGATAAGATAGAGATCCTCACTTACAACTGATGTTCTGAGAGAAAGAATAACAATGAAGCAAGTTAGTAATATTCAAGATTAGAATCACAACATGAGGAATGCGATCAGAGAAGCTCCAAAGAGAAAACAATTTTCAGGCAAGGAATGATTGTTCAGGTGTGCCTGATATAGGGTGGAGGAAGGTAGGCGGGATATACATTAAAGGTATATCACACCTTGTCTAAAATATTACACTGGGTGTCCTAATGTCAGCATCAATGTTTATCTTTAATTCTAAATTCACATATACATACTTTCAAAGTATAATACACAATGTAACAAATGGCACTTACAAGTTCTGATGAGTGATCAATTACACAAATATTGAGCATTTTGATTCGTTAGTGATAGTTTAAAATGTATATTTGAATCAGATTGGCTGATGTCATAATTCATGTGGTTATGCATATTCCAATCAAAAGTGGTTGAAAAATTCCCTAGTGTGTGGGTTGTTTAGGAGTTTGCGTCATAATTGGTGCGAAAAGTGTTGAGTCAAAATTGGAGGAAGTGGAGAGTGCGACCTGTATTACATGGCTTAAACATGGTGCACATAGATTTTTCACAAAAAATAAAAAGGAAGTTAGCTATATTATGTTGTGTATTTCATTTTTATCTCTCTATCTATTAGTGCGACAAGTTTGGGGCCAAACTTTTCAACAAATTTGTAGAAATAATGTCCCTTTGCTTTGTAATGAGAGACAAATTTGTAGCATAATCCATAAGTAGTAATGTATTTTTCATTTTTATCCCTATATCTACTAGTGCGCCAAATGTGGAGCAATAATATTGTTTGATTTAGAAAGGTTATAGAATTTTAATAGAGTTTCTAATTTACTTTTATTATGTAATATACTTCATTCTCTTGCAGCATCGAACATAAGCTTTCTGTGTTTTCAGACTCCCATTGAGTTCTATAGCATCCACGACCTCAAGGGTGGCAGATTGAAAACTAGGTATGCTGCGTCGGAATACACGCGAGCGTACTTGTTAAATGTTTTGATAAATTAGGAAAAGTGTCAAATAGAGCCGAATATGAATTTGAAACATCTGTAATGACGCAAGCATCGATCTGCGTCAGATTGAGATTGCGGTATTGTATTTTACGTCACAAATTTTAACATTTGCCGATCTTGACGCTTTGATAAATCTTGCGTCAAATACGTTGCGGAATTATAGCATATTTTTAGTTGACGCTTTGATAAATAGTCCCCTTAAACTAATCTTTTTATACACACTTTTTAGAGTAACATTCTGGTAGACTTAAGGTCAGGTTACAAAAGCTGGTGTAAACAGGAGCCATTAATGATGCTCAAAAAGGGAGCTGGTGGGAGCAACTATTAATAACACCAAAAACAACTGGCTGTGTTATAATAATAATTCATGCTCAGTCATTAAGTAATGATAAGTTCCATTAAACTGCACTGGAAAATAATACAAATGTAAAGTAAAATAATTGTGAAAGTTAAAAAACAGAATGTTGTGCTTTACAATAAAGGTCATGGCTGTGATTATTCATTTCTAGCTATTTATAATGGCAGGACTGTAGTTACCTGGATATCCATTGTAATCTAAACCTTAAAGATAGAAAGTAAGTTGCCTTCCTCAGTAAACACGCACAATTTGTTACATATATCTATCAGGCACATCAATTTGTTACATACATACATCAGGCACATCTATTTGTTACATACATATATTAGGCACATCTACTTGTTACATATATCTATCAGGCACATCAATTTGTTACATACATATATCAGGCCCATCTATTTGTTACATACATATATCAGGGACATCAACTTGTTACATACAGCTATCAGGCACCTCCATTTGTTATATACATCTATTAAGCACATCTACTTGTTACATACATCTATCAGGCACATCAATTTGTTACATACATCTATCAGGCACATCAGTTTGTTACATACATCTATCAGGCACATCTATTTGTTGCATAAATCTATCAGGCACATCTATTTGTTCCATACATCTATCAGGCACATCTATTTGTTGCATACATCTATCAGCCATATCTATTTGTTACATACATCTATCAGACACATCTTTATTTGTTACATACATCTGTCAGGCACATCTATTTGCTGCATACATCTATCAGGCACATCTATTTGTTACATACACCTATCAGGCACATCTATTTGTTATATACATATACCAGGCACATATTTTTGTTGCATACATCTATCAGGCACATCTATTTGTTGCATAAATCTATCAGGCGCATCAATTTGTTGCATACATCTATCAGGCACATCTATTTGCTAAATACATCTATCAGGCACATCTATTTGATGAATACATCTATCAGGTACATTTCTTTGTTGCATACATATATCAGGCACATCTATTTGTTTCATACATCTATCAGGCACATCTATTTGTGGCATACATCTATCAGGCTCATCTTTATTTGTTACATACATCTATCAGGCACATCTATTTGTGACATACATCTATCAGACACATCTATTTGTTACATACATCTATCAGGCACATCTATTTGTTGCATACATCTATCAGGCTCATCTTTTTGTTACATACATCTATCAGGCACATATATTTGTTTCATACATCTATCAGGCACACCTATAAACCCCTTTCTTAAATTATCATCTAAATATGACCTTAAATAAGTTAACTCATCTTGTGATAAGGGATAGATCTTCCCGTGTGGTATTGGGGACCCTGGAATTATATCTATGGGGCAATCAAAGCTTCTGTGAGGTGGTAAATTCTCTGCTTCTTTCAAATTGAAGACCTCTGCCAAATCCTGATATATCCCTGGTATCCCTGTCTCAGATGATGCCAAAATACTATGGGGGTAACAGGTGTTTAAACAATATGTTGAGTCTAGTGTAAGTTTTGCATATTCCCAATCTATTTTGGGGTTATGCTGTTGCAACCAACTATATCCTAAAATGATAGTATGTAGTGCTATGGGGATCACATCAAATGTTATATATTCAGTGTGCCCATTGTTTGTCATTGTAAGCAAAGGTATTGTCTGGTGTGTAATGGGTCCCTTATTTATTAAAGTTCCATCTATTGATTTAACAAACACAGGGTTCTGCTTGCACACCAGAGGAATTTTATTATTTACAATATATACAGAATCAATGTAGTTCCCAGATGCACCTGAGTCAATCAATGCCTTGGAGTGTATATTTTCCTGATCCCACTGCAAAGAGAGAGGTAAAGTCAATTGCATTGTATCTGAGATATGATATATGTTTTTATAACCGGTTTTCTTACCCTTCTTTTGTCTTTGTAATGAAGGACAGCTTGAGACGGTGTGTTCCTTTTGTCCGCAGTATAAGCACAAGTTTTCTAACCTTCTTCTCATTTTTTCCTCATTACTTAGTGGCCCCTTGATAGCGCCTATCTCCATAGGGGTTACAGTACCTTGAGTTTTCTCAGATGTTGTAGGATAGGTGAACTGACGCCTGGGTATTGCGTCTGAAGTGGATCTCTCTGCTCGCCATTCCCTGAGTCTTCTATCTATGGATGTGCTTAATTTAATAAGTGCTGGAAGAGTATCAGGTATTTCCTGGCGAGAAAGTTCATCCTTAAGGTTTTCAGATAACCCCAGCCTAAACTGATTCTTAAGGCTAACTTGGTTCCATAGTGAGTCTGTTGCCCACATTTGAAATTCAGTTGTGTACTCCTCCACCGTGCGCTTACCCTGTTTGAGTGCGCGTAGTTTAGATTCTGCAGTTATTTGCGTATTTGTATCTTCATATAGATCAGACATAGCCTGAAAGAAGTTCTGTAATGAATCCAAAATTGGGTCATTATTTTCATAAAACCTGTTAGCCCAGGTTCTGGGCTCTCCCTGTAGAAATGAAATAGTGGTGCAAACCCTGATACGGTCTGAATAATACGTGCGGGGTCTCATGGAAAAAAGAAGATTACAAGCAGTCTTGAAATCTCTGAATTCCGGTCTTTTACCAGTGAAAGGTTGGGGGTATTGAATATGGGGTTCAGGTACATCAGTACTTTTGGGAGACATGTATTCTTTAACAATAGCTTTTAATGCGGTATTATCTGCTTGAACTTCTGTTAAGCATTGTGCAAGATAATCTAATTTTCGTTGTATGTTAGAGAACTCATTTTTAATTTCATTTGCATCCATAATAACAAAGTTTTGTTTACCAGTAACAAACCCTTAGAACACTGTGGCCTGAAAATAATGTGATGTCCTGTTTTATGCAGGATCTTATGCAGTGTTTTTAAAGTAAGGGTTTGTTGCTCTTTAAATGAATAAAACAGGCAGTATGGTTTGAACTACCTGTTAAATCACTGGTGAGACTTTTACTGAAAGAAAACTTTGTAGATGCCAAGCAGAAACAAGGAATAAATGAGTAGAAACAATTGTTGCAATATTGGTATGGAACTTAAAGCAAACAGTTCAGAGGTCTGATAGAATAAATATGTCTTTTGGTATACTTAGTATAACATCAGTAGTTGTATCCTTATTGTAACAATTCTTAGGAACGTCTTCACGCACTCACACACTCATACATAAAATATATACAACACAGTCAGACTTTAGTAATAACCGGTAGAATATTCAACAGAGGATATTAGCAAGGTAATGCGGATGCTTTCCAGAGAGAGACAAGGTAAGTAATTTGATGCTTTAAAAGTGGATTAAATATTACCTTCGATTTGAGGAGAACGGATTACCTCTGTGACCGGTATACGGTGTTGGTGTGAGTGCGGCTTCCGGAACGCTGCAAGTAGATCCGGTGGCTCCTTGATCCGGATTGAAGTATAATGAATTCCGGTAGAATTGGAGAATTAATGAAATACTTTTGAAAGTTAAGTGATAAGATAGAGATCCTCACTTACAACTGATGTTCTGAGAGAAAGAATAACAATGAAGCAAGTTAGTAATATTCAAGATTAGAATCACAACATGAGGAATGCGATCAGAGAAGCTCCAAAGAGAAAACAATTTTCAGGCAAGGAATGATTGTTCAGGTGTGCCTGATATAGGGTGGAGGAAGGTAGGCGGGATATACCTTAAAGGTATATCACACCTTGTCTAAAATATTACACTGGGTGTCCTAATGTCAGCATCAATGTTTATCTTTAATTCTAAATTCACATATACATACTTTCAAAGTATAATACACAATGTAACAAATGGCACTTACAAGTTCTGATGACTGATCAATGACACAAATATTGAGCATTTTGATTCGTTAGTGATAGTTTAAAATGTATATTTGAATCAGATTGGCTGATGTCATAATTCATGTGGTTATGCATATTCCAATCAAAAGTGGTTGAAAAATTTCCTAGTGTGTGGGTTGTTTAGGAGTTTGCGTCATAATTGGTGCGAAAAGTGTTGAGTCAAAATTGGAGGAAGTGGAGAGTGCGACCTGTATTACATGGCTTAAACATGGTGCACATAGATTTTTCACAAAAAATAAAAAGGAAGTTAGCTATATTATGTTGTGTATTTCATTTTTATCTCTCTATCTATTAGTGCGACAAGTTTGGGGCCAAACTTTTCAACAAATTTGTAGAAATAATGTCCCTTTGCTTTGTAATGAGAGACAAATTTGTAGCATAATCCATAAGTAGTAATATATTTTTCATTTTTATCCCTATATCTACTAGTGCGCCAAATGTGGAGCAATAATATTGTTTGATTTAGAAAGGTTATAGAATTTTAATAGAGTTTCTAATTTACATTTATTATGTAATAAACTTCATTCTCTTGCAGCATCGAACATAAGCTTTCTGTGTTTTCAGACTCCCATTGAGTTCTATAGCATCCGCGACCTCAAGGGTGGCGGATTGAAAACTAGGTATGCTGCGTCGGAATACACGCGAGCGTACTTGTTAAATGTTTTGATAAATTAGGAAAAGTGTCAAATAGAGCCGAATGTGAATTTGAAACATCTGTAATGACGCAAGCATCGATCTGCGTCAGATTGAGATTGCGGTATTGTATTTTACGTCACAAATTTTAACATTTGCCGATCTTGACGCTTTGATAACTACGGCGGATCAATCTTGCGTCAAATACGTTGCAGAATTATAGCATATTTTTAGTTGACGCTTTGATAAATAGTCCCCTTAAACTAATCTTTTTATACACACTTTTTAGAGTAACATTCTGGTAGACTTAAGGTCAGGTTACAAAAGCTGGTGTAAACAGGAGCCATTAATGATGCTCAAAAAGGGAGCTGGTGGGAGCAACTATTAATAACACCAAAAACAACTGGCTGTGTTATAATAATAATTCATGCTCAGTCATTAAGTAATGATAAGTTCCATTAAACTGCACTGGAAAATAATACAAATGTAAAGTAAAATAATTGTGAAAGTTAAAAAACAGAATGTTGTGCTTTACAATAAAGGTCATGGCTGTGATTATTCATTTCTAGCTATTTATAATGGCAGGACTGTAGTTACCTGGATATCCATTGTAATCTAAACCTTAAAGATAGAAAGTAAGTTGCCTTCCTCAGTAAACACGCACAATTTGTTACATATATCTATCAGGCACATCAATTTGTTACATACATACATCAGGCACATCTATTTGTTACATACATATATTAGGCACATCTATTTGTTACATACATATATTAGGCACATCTACTTGTTACATATATCTATCAGGCACATCAATTTGTTACATACATATATCAGGCCCATCTATTTGTTACATACATATATCAGGGACATCAACTTGGTACATACAGCTATCAGGCACCTCCATTTGTTATATACATCTATTAAGCACATCTACTTGTTACATACATCTATCAGGCACATCAATTTGTTACATACATCTATCAGGCACATCAGTTTGTTACATACATCTATCAGGCACATCTATTTGTTGCATAAATCTATCAGGCACATCTATTTGTTCCATACATCTATCAGGCACATCTATTTGTTGCATACATCTATCAGCCATATCTATTTGTTACATACATCTATCAGACACATCTTTATTTGTTACATACATCTGTCAGGCACATCTATTTGCTGCATACATCTATCAGGCACATCTATTTGTTACATACATCTATCAGGCACATCTATTTGTTGCATACATCTATCAGCCATATCTATTTGTTACATACATCTATCAGACACATCTTTATTTGTTACATACATCTGTCAGGCACATCTATTTGCTGCATACATCTATCAGGCACATCTATTTGTTACATACACCTATCAGGCACATCTATTTGTTATATACATATATCAGGCACATATTTTTGTTGCATACATCTATCAGGCACATCTATTTGTTGCATAAATCTATCAGGCACATCAATTTGTTGCATACATCTATCAGGCACATCTATTTGCTAAATACATCTATCAGGCATATCTATTTGCTGAATACATCTATCAGGTACATTTCTTTGTTACATACATATATCAGGCACATCTATTTGTTTCATACTGTACATCTATCAGGCACATCTATTTGTGGCATACATCTATCAGGCTCATCTTTATTTGTTACATACATCTATCAGGCACATCTATTTGTTACTTACATCTATTAGGCACATCTATTTGTTTCATACAACTATCAGGCACATCTATTTGTTGCATAAATCTATCAGGCACATCAGTTTGTTACATACATCTTTCAGGCACATCTATTTGTTACATACATCTATCAGGCACATCTATTTGTTACAAACATCTATCAGGCACATCTATTTGTTGCATATATCTATTAGGCACATTTACTTTTTGCATATATTTATTAGGCACATCTATTTGTTGCATAAATCTATCAGGCACATCTATTTGTTACATACATCTGTCAGGCAAATCTATTTGTTGCATACACCTATCAGGCACATCTATTTGTTGCATAAATCTATCAGGCACATCTATTTGTTACATACATCTGTCAGGCAAATCTATTTGTTGCATACACCTATCAGGCACATCTACTTGTTGCATACTGTACATCTATCAGGCACATCATTTATTTGTTAAAAATATATATCAGTCACACCTGTTTGTTACATACATCTATTGGGCACATCATTTATTTGTTACATACATCTATCAGGCACATCTTTATTTGTTTCATATATCTTTCAGGCACATCTACTTGTTGCATACATCTATCAGGCGCATATATTTATTATTTACAGCTATTAGGCATATTTATTTGTTGCATACATTTATTTGTATCTATTTGTAACATGCATCTATCAGGCACACTTTATCTGTTACATACATCTATCAGGCACATCTATTTGTTGCATACATCTATCAGGCACTTTTATTTGTTGCATACATCTAGCAGGCACATCTATTTGTTACATAGATCAATCAGGCACATCTATTTGTTACTTACATCTGTCAGGCACATCTACTTGTTGCATACATCTAGCAGGCACATCTGTTACATACATCTATCAGGCACATTTATTTGTTACATACATCTATCAGGCACATCTACTTGTTGCATACATCTTTCAGGCACATCTTTATTTGTTACATACCTCTATCAGGCTCATCTATTTGTTGCAGACATCTTTCAGGCACATCCTTATTTGTTACATACCTCTATCAGGCACATCCTTATTTGTTACATACCTCTATCAGGCACATCTATTTGTTGCATACATCTATCAAGGCACATCTACTTGTTGCATACATCTATCAGGCACATCTTTATTTGTTACATACATCTATCAGACACATTTATTTGTTACATACATCTATCAGGCACATCTATTTGTTGCATACATCTGTAAGGCACATCTATTTGTTACATACATCTCTCAGGCACATATTTATTTGTTACATACATCAATCAGGCACATCTTTATGTTACATACATCTATCAGGTACATCTATTAGTTGCATAAATCTATCAGGCACATCAATTTGTTGTGTACATCTATTAGGCACATCTATTTGTTGCATACATCTATCAGGCACATCTATTTGTTACATACACCTATCAGGCACATCTATATGTTACATACACCTATCAGGTACATATATTTGTTATATACATCTACCAGGCACATCTATTTGTTGCATACATCTATTAGACACATCAATTTGTTACATACATCTATAAGGCACATCTATTTGTTACATACATCTATCAAGCACATCTTTATTTGTTACATACATCTATCAGGCACATCTTTATTTGTTACAAACATCTATCAGGTACATATATTTGTTACATACATCTTTCAGGCACATCTATTTGTTGCATACATTTATCAGGCACAAGTCTGAAGTTTAACATGCAGAGTATTCTTCTTAGCTTACTTCTTCAGTATTTTTGTACCTTTTGTTTTCACAACTAATTCTATGCTCATGTATCAGTAAAAGAATACTGTTAAATGAACATTTCCTGAACTAACCACAGAATACAATGTTCATGAATCTACCCTACTTGTGTTTTTAAATTATAAATAAATAAAACAAATCCCTTGCCATGTTTACAGTGACATTATTAACTATGTTGACAATATGTAGGCCCAGAATACTTTGCAAAGCAAGTTTGACTTATCCTTCTTTCTTCCAAAATATATTTTCCAGAGGCTGTTTATGCTCCTGAAAGTCATAGCCATGTAAATAGTGCCAATTTTTTAATACAAAAACTTCTAGGTAGCCTTTCTTAATTGAATGTATATTGTAGAGTTACTTAGCAAAATACTCTGGGGCTACAAACCTAAGAATAGTTTGCTCTAGAATGTCCCTTTTACATTGCATATTATTCCAGACATATACAAAACCAGCATATCAAATTTAACATTGTAGCTTCAAACATGAAAATAAAAAAAGGTTTTACAAATTTATGCTACCAAGCAATGTGTTGATTTCCTAGAGGTCATCTAGACCTCAACTACATTGATCTATACTTACAGTATATCGTATATTTTTAGAGCAGACCCATATGCATAATTCACATAAAAAAAAAGGAAAAGGAAGGATCAAATAAACAAATCCCTTGCCCTCTCTCCTCTCTAACACTGTGATGGGGGGAAGGTTTCATCTAAAACTAAAATTTGAAAGAAGTCGGTTTTATGAAATTGTGATGTGAGCGTATATTGAACCGATTCTGGATATAATAGAATGATTTTCAACCATTTAGAGACGAAAGCACAAATCTGGCTATCTTGGAGGATCATAGAATTATACTGCTCAAATATAATTTGTGAATATATTATTTTAATGAATACAGGTAATGTAGGATATCCATTCTTTAAGAATCAAATTGCGGCCTATCATAATCGCAGTATTAATTAAGTTACAATCTTTTGTATTTGGGTCTGTGCATAAGAAAATTATGTGTTTTGGTTCAAAGTGGATTTTATGATCCAATATTTTATTTAGCCAAAATTGGATTTTATTCCAAAATTAAAGAATTTTTGTGCACACAAGCAGTGCATAATGTCTGCCTGAAAAGCATTACATCTAGAACATGAAATATTAATTTGATATGAGATTCTTTCCAAGTTTTGGAAATATGAGCCTCTCTAATCCATCTTATGCTGGATTTTATTATTATTAAATTAAGATTAGGAAAATGTTTAAGCCAATTCGCATGGATCAAATCTAGAGAGTTTTGACCCTATTTATTTAAGAGAATTTTATAGAGTAAAGAAATGGGGGCCTATCTATCAAGCTCCGAACGGAGCTTGAAGGCCCATGTTTCTGGCGAGTCTTCAGACCGCTGCTCCATAACCCTGTCTGCCTGCTCTGAGCAGGCGGACAGGAATCACTGGAATTCAACCCGATCGAGTACGATTTGGGTTGATTGACACCCCCTGCTGGCGGCCAATTGGCCGCGAGTTTGCAGGGGGCGGCGTTGCACCAGCAGCTCTTGTGAGCTGCTGTTGCAATGCTGAATACGGAGAGCGTATTGCTCTCCGCATTCAGCAATGTCTTGTGGACATGATCCGCACTGTCGAATCAGGTCCGCAACACATTTGATAAATAGGCCCCATGGAGTGAGATCCCTGTCTGTATAGGTTGATATAGTCACCCACTTTATCAAAATGAGATACCGTTTGTGAAAGCTCAGTATGTCCTTTAATAAAATGCCCAATTTGCAAATAAGAATAGAAAGACCTAAAAGCTATATTAAATTCTGCTGCAATAACCTCAAAGGTTTTGATTCTGTTAGTACTGTACAGTGTTTGGGCTAAATATACCAAGCCTTTTTGTGCCCAAGTTTCAAATACCTTGGAATGTAGTCCTGGTATGAAGTTAGGATTACCTTGCATTTGGAGATATGAAGACATCTGATAATTTACGTCCAGAACACTGCAGACTTTCTGCCATGCAATAATAGTATTGCGTAGACTAGAGTAATCATACTTTTGATATTAAATGGAAGATGAGCTTTGTGACAATGGAGGCTGACATTTAGCAGAAATGGGGGGATTAGGGCTTCTTCTATATCTGTGTAAGTTAGGTAGTTCTCTTTAGTAAGCCAATCAACCGCATACCAAGCTAAAATTGTGATATTATACCACTTAATGTCAGGAACGGAGAGGCCACCAAATTCTGTGGGTTGTGAAAGTTTGTGTATTGAGTCTCACCCACCTCCAAATTAAATTGGCACATGCTTTATAGATAGAAGCTTCTTATATCTTTACTTAGGATAAAAAGAGGCAAATTTTGCATTATATAGAGAAGTTAAGGGAACAATTTTATTTTAATTAGCATTACTTTAGCAGAGAAAGATATTGGGAATGGCTGCCATCTATTCAGTATTAAGTAATTAAGTATTAATGGGATAAGTGAAGCAGTGAAATATTTAGAAGTCATTTGGGCTTTGGTAAAGTAACTATTATATAGTGAGGTTTGAGTATCTAGATCTATATTTTAAAAAAATTCAGCCGGAATTTGATCAGGGCCTGGGGCTTTGTTAGGTTTAGCGTTATCTATAGCTTCCAATATTTCCTCCTGTGATATAGGAATATTCAGCTTTTCCAAATGTTCAGAGGAGACTTTGGGTAATTTAACTTTATTCCCAAACTTTTGTTTATTCTCTACATTAATCTCTTTAGGGGTATAAATATGTTCAAAATATTTGAAAAAAATATTTTTGATATTCGGAAGGTTCGTATAGCTGTTTCCATCTGAAATTGTTTCAATTAAGTTTATTTTTTCCTAGCTTTGTCTAATCCTAGCTTTGTCTAATCTAGCCAGATATTTAGCCGATTTGCCGAAATGACCTTTGTATTTTACATTAATTTTAGTTCTTCCCAGGAGGTTTTTGTAAAAGAAAAAGGTCAATTTCTTGTCTAAGCAAGATATATCTATCCCATGATATTTTATTATGCAATTTTATTTTCCCAAAATATTTCTATTTTATAGAGGTATGCATTATTGAAATGTTTGTATTCTCTCCATTTCTGGCTCAACCAGCCTCCAAATTGTATATTATTTACCAAGAATTGCGGGGTGGGGGGGGGGGGGAATTGGAGTCTTCATCTGGATCAAACTTTTTAGTTTGTATCTCTAAAGATATGATAGCATGGTCAGAGATGAGGATATAATTTATTTTAGTTCTGGTATCTAATAAAAGTAATGAATCTGAGTCTAAATTGATACGCGACAGGGACCTATAGGACTTAGATTTGCACGTGTATGACTTTGAGTCTGGATGTTGTAATCGCCAGATGTCATGTAATTTTAAGTCTTTACATAATTGTGTAAATATCTTCGATTTTTGGAAAGAGTACCCTGTATCTTTTTGTCCGAATTTATCCACGGCGGGAGAGGGGATCAGGTTAAAATCTCCTAGGAGTATTCAATTTTGTCAAGTATTTTTAGCTAAACGTGTCATGAGATTATGCCAGAACTCTAAGTCTACCATGTTGGGCCCATATATGTTACAGAAAATATATTTTTTTCCTTGTGCCTCTAATTCTAAAATCAACCATCTTTCCTCAGGATCGATCACTATATTTACAACATTATAGGAAAAATTCTTGTTAAATAAAACCACAACACCTCTTTTCCTATGATGACACAGAGAAGCAAAAACTTCCCCTACCCATTTACTCTTGAGTTTATTTATTTCCTTATCTTTAAGATGTATTTCCCGAATAAATGCTATATCCGGGTTATGTTTACCTAACTGCCTAACAATAATTTTTCTTTTAATCAGGGAAGTAATGCCCCCTACATTCCATGAGAGATACTTAATAAAAAAAAATAATTTTGAATAAACTAAACAGTTTTTACCCAGATCACGGGGGGAGAGGGAGGAAAGAGGGAAGGAGGGGAAGAGAAAGAAAAGAGGGGGGGGGGTCTAAGGTTAAAACATAACGACCAGAAAACTATTTATCTGATAGGGGGTCATATCATGTAAAAGATATTTTTTTATGTCTAACAAATTATTTGACTTGTTCTTCTTGATATAATGTAATGGTAGCCCTATCCTCCTCTAGGATAATTTTTGCAGGATAAATATGCCTGGCTTTATATCCTTTATTAATTAATTTTGTGCAATAGGGTGCCATTTCTTTTCTCTTTTGTGAAGTTTTACTAGAGAAATCCTGGAAGAGTAATATCTTATACTCTCCTATGCAAAAATTATCTATTTTCCTATATAGTCTTAAAAGATTAATCTTATCTTCGTAGTTCAAAAATTTGATCATAATTGGTCTATTTAGCTTAAGACCTGTGTTATTTAGCCCAGGCATACATATCCTATGTGCCCTTTCAACAGCTAAGGGTAAATGTTGCTGTTGAACTCCGAGCGCTTGAGGTAATACTACAGCGGCAAAGTTAAATACATCTAAAAATTCTTTATTTTCTGGGAGACCAATAATTTTTAAGTTGTTGCGCCTGGCACGATCTTCTAAGTCATCTAGTCTGGTTTGTAGAGACTTAAGGTTTTTTTCCTGGAGATTCAATGACTGGGCTTGGGAATTGGAGTTTATCCTCTGCTTCAGAGACCCTATCTTCGATCTCATTTAGTCTATTAGCAAATTACCTGATTTCAGCGGATAAGCTCAATATTTGTGTTTTCACAGATTAAAACTGGGGTAAAAAAAGATCTGATAGTTGATTCACTATTGGTTGAAGTTCTAGTTTAGAAACTACTGGTTCATTAGTCATGTCAAGGCATGTTTCAGACACACGTTTTTTTTTTATCTTTGTGTTTGACAGGCATGGTGGGTGAATAAGGTTTACTGTGTGTAATAAATCTTTCCATGTGCAAAGAAAATAAAATAATAAGTGCAACTTTGTGAGGCAGAGAGAAAAGAAAAAAATGTGAGTGTAGAGTGGATGCAAAAATAGTTGTAGAGCCGCACGGTCTACATTTGAAAAAATAATTTCAGAGTGCAGTATGTGAGTGTGTAAGCTTTTTTTTTTGTTTTAGTTTTTAAAATTAGATGCAGTGAGAGAGACACTAGGGGGAAAGACCCTAACTAAGCCACCCTGTCAAGATTAAGAGTGCCAGGCAGTCTTTATTCTAAATCCAAAGATATTAAGTGAGTTACGTGATTTTAAGAGAATATTGGTTAATTGAGCTAGGATACGAAATTTAACCCCTTATTGCTGACTGATGGAGCATTATAGGACTAAATATCTTAAGAATAAGAGAGAATAAGTCACTCAAAGGGCACCTGAGCCAAAAGTTATACAAGGTACCTTAGGAATGGTGCTATATCCAACATGTAGCTTCTGAGTGTAGTCTAGATAATTGTTAGCAAGTTATATAAGCAACATTTTAGCTATAGCGATATGTAAGCTATGTTCAGAGGTATGATGTCTGAAGTTTACCAATATATAGAGACGATATAATAGTGTAACAGTATTGTCAATGAATATTCCCTCTCATATAACAGCATAGTGTCATCAGCAATGGTATGCGAGATAGTAGATATACTATTATATAACAAACTATAGGTAGGGAGGATAATTCCTCTATAGGATCTAAGCTATTAGTACAACAGAGACATACCTTTAACTACAGGATATATACCTTCTGTTTCACAATATACTATCTAAAAACTAAGACAGCATATGTAACAAAAATTACAGAATGAGACTCTCCAGAGAGATTAAATAATATAGAGTATTGGTTTATCTATAGCAGTATTAACTCAACCATGGTGAATATCATTTAACTCTACTCTGTATTGGCAGAGAGAAAGAAAGGTACGGTATAGTCAAGAGGGAAACTTAACACAGTCCTTATCCGCAAATATTGCACTTTTCTCTAAGGCAATATGAAAGAGTGAAACAATATACTGTAGAGATCCAATTTACAGTCTGATTGAACTAAGATCGTGAAGGGAGACTTAGTCCTGTATTAGGTATGTTATTAGACCTTCAGGTTTTTTATATCTGTAGTCAACCTTAATAGGGTATCAGCTATTAGCGGTGAAATTGTGCATAGTAGCTGGCAGAAGTAAAGTCACTGTAGGGGGTCAGGGTTTCCCACAGACCTTGTGGCTATTCCTAGAAGGTAGTATGGAGATAGCAGGAGTAGCAGGCCTCACGGGTTGATGGTAAGTCTGAAATTCTATCAGAGGGGAGCAATCAAATACCCCAGTACACACCACAGAGAGCGGAATGTGCTAAGGCCAGCTTAGCAAGAGTAAGAGGTGAGACCCTTAATGTCAATGTTTTTGAGTTCAGTAGCGGGACTAAAACCAAGGGAATGTAGCAGGGATTCAGGTATAGCTTTGGTTCTTGCGATTATCCGTGATAGGGAATCAGGCGCGGCCCTTTCTGTCCATCCTCACAGGCAGAACACTCGATAGGAGATCCCTCTCCGACCTTGTGTCCGCAGGTAAGTGTAAGAGATCTGTCGCCGCCCTGAACCTTCAGTTTGTAGGGATAGCACTCCCATGCAAAGCTTCCTCAGTTCCTTTTAACTTGTATTCCGTGGTTAGAGATGCTGACCGCTTGAGTGGATATACCAGAAGGGCCTCACTTGACTCCGGTGGCGGCCCTGGTGAAAAGGCCTTGCACAGCCTGACTTGGCTTCTGAGGTGGTCCTAGCAGTGGACGGGTGTCCTAGGGCACAGGTCTGGATGATACTGTACCAACAACAGACACAACACCTTGGGTGAGACAACTATCGAGCTCTCCGAGCAACACGCGTGCAGTGCTTAGCTCCACCCACCGGAAACCGACATAAGAGGAGTGTTAATTGTGCTTGAAGTAAGCTTTTTGTGCTTGTTGGGTTGCGCTCATATTACGAGTTGAAAATAAACTGTTTTCGCTCTCACACTAACCCAACAAGTACAAAAGCCGAACCTGCACTTTCACGTATTCCTACATAGAAGTCAATAGGGAAAAAAGTGGACATACCACCCTCGCGCAAACCCGATTGCATATTCTCATTTGCACTAACCCAAATTGAAAATATGAGCATTTAACATTCCAATGTTCTTCAAATAACAGAATATGTTTTATTTATTCATAAATAACTATTTCTACATATATCTCAACGTTTTTGGTGCAATATATCTATACCTATATATATATATATATATATATATATATATATATATATATATATATATATATTATATATATATATACTGGATATACATGATTATATATAGGTATAGATATATACAGATACATATAGGAATATTTGTTTATAAATACATAGAACATATTCTGCTATGTGCAGAACATTGGAATGTGAAATATTTACAGTAAATACATTGTTAAAACCTTTAAAAATTAATATTGCATACATATGCTTTTACATGTTTTCATCTACTTAACTGCAAAGGGCTCCAATGCAGTTGTATATATGTCTATATATGTGTACATATGTATTTATGTGTTTATATGTGTATATATGTCTGTAAATACATATATACACATTTAAATATATATGTACACACACACATATTTATATATATATAGATATATATATATATATATATACACATACATATCCATCTTTAGACATTTATATGTTTGTATCTCTATGTAAAAAGCCCTTTGCCTGCCGTAATAACACCTGAGACCTCATATCTTTGAGCCTTTACAACTTTTGTTTGCAATATATTTTTTTAATAATTTTTATTAGATGATATTAGTATGACTATGTGTAACTATAATTTTTAATGTATTTTTTATGTGTTTTGCGCAACTTAAACATTTAACCAGAGCTCTGAAGTCATGGTAATCATTCTAATGTAAATCACAATTGCGCTCAAGCAATCGCATTTACTTTCAACGAACGCAAACCCGCACAATAAACTTGTAAAAGGCCCAAAATGTGTCAAAAGCAGGAAAGGTCCTTTTACTAATGGCAGATCAAAAAGAGAAAAAACACTTCTGAAACACATCATATCCCCACCAAGCACAGCACCTAACACCTCCCTCAATCAACTAAAGAAAGAGAAACAGAAACATTAGGCCCAGTGTTTCGTACTGGTAGTATTTTGTTTCAATTACAAACAATCTTTAAACAATAATAAAGATAAGTTGCTATAATAAAGTTTAGAGTAATGTTAAAGGAACATAAAACACACTGGGCAAGATTACAAGTCGCTCAGCAAATCAGTTGCGAAAACTCAGCACGCGTTGTAATTTTTTCGTATTTGAGGTTGCGCAGCTATTACAAGTTGAGAAATAACTTATTTTGCATGCACGTTAAGTGGCGTAATGCAAACTGCATAGACGTCAATGGAGAAGACAAATAGAAAAACAACAACACAAAAACAAAAATATGTTGCGAAAAGCCCATGACGTATTCTTCTCGAAAATTGTACATGAAAATGCGAATATTTCATATCGCGAAGATGTTTTTGCAATGGAATATGTTATATTTAATTCTAAATAAATATTTCTCTATATATGTGATGATTTTTGTACAGCTATATCTATTTTTAGCAAGATATGTATATGAATATATATATATATATATATATATATATATATATATATATATATATATATATATATATACGGTATATATATATATATATATATATATATATATAAAGACAAAGATTGTGAGTCAGCACCTCAAAGCAGAGGTTTAATATAGATTAAAAAGAGAATAGCACTAAAATTAGGGTTTAGTAGCAATGCACTTACTAACAATTACCTCAATTAGTATGAGGTAAGTATCCGCTGTTAGGTAATAAAGCACAGCTCCCACCGGTCTCCCTCTGATGAAGAAGATAACTTTTAAATGCGTCAGAGACTTTGAATGCTTTTCGATATTGAGTGTACCTCACTCATGATCTGGTACTTCACTGTAGGAATCCTGCTTCTCCACCTGTAGTATTTTGTGTCTTATCCTTACCTCATTTTGAGGTTTTGAGGTTATGTTTGTGAGTGCAAACTTTTTATAATCAAGTGCTATATGTTATAAATAAAAACGTACTTCACTATATTAGTGTATATTTGTTTTTACATATACACTTTACATCTTGAGAGGCAAAAGTGTGGTGTCCAGTGGAAGTATATACTACCATACCTCAGGACCAGCACGGCAGACTGATCACCCTGTATCCTATGTTGTCTAAAACATTTGAGCAGTGTGGAGACCGGTGGGAGCTGTGCTTTATTACCTAACAGCGGATACTTACCTCATACTGATTGAGGTCATTGGAAGTAAGTGCATAGCTACCGGTGCTAATACCTCACCATTTTAGTGTTATTTTCTTCTTTTTTAATCTATATTAAACCTCTGCTTTGAGGCGCAGACACGCAATATTTGTCTTTATCTGTTTCCTTGGTGAAGTTTTTGGGAATCTTCACACCACATTTGTTTTTGCTGCCCAAATCTCTGAAAATTAACTTTATGAACTCATTATATCATATTTAGATATAAAATTGATTTGTCATTTTGTTTCAATATAATACATTATTGTGTTGGAACCAATGTATGTATCCTTAAAGTGACATATATTGTTTATAGTGTTACAACACAGATAACATTTTCTTATTTTTTGAATATATATATTTCTAGATTTCTCAAGATCTATATGCGAATATCTCTTTGAAACTACATCTGAGATATTGTTTAATGTGCATAAGATTGTAATGTGAAATATTTTTATTATCTCCATAAAACATATATCTATACATATAAATTCATGTTACTCTATGTATGCCAATATAAAATCCCTGCGTCGGCTTTTTTCCCTAAAACCCGAGATCTCGTATCTTTGAGCCCTTATAACTTTTGTGTGCAATATTTCAATTAAATATTTTTTATTAGGCAGTGTTAATATGATTGTAACTGTACTTCGTAATGTATTTTTGAAGTGTTTTGTAAAACGTTTTTGTTGCGTATAGCTGTTAACTACAGTTTTTCAAGTGCGGAAAGGATTGTTGCGTAAAAGGTGAATGCGCACATGCAATCACAATTTTTCAAGACTTGTAATACCTGCATAATAGAAATTGATTGCGAAAAGACCACATCGCACGCAGAAAAGTCATAACGCGTTACTTGTAATCTTGACCACTGTAACTAAAAGACTTTCAGTAGTTATGCAGAAAATGAACATAGCAGCTGAGTTTGACATTGTTCTAAACACACTAATACTCTGCTTAAAGGTACAGTGTACTATGATTTGCTTTTCTTCCCTTTAATATGTTCCCAAGGACCCATTTACCTGCTGGAGTGTATTAAATTATTTATAAATGCCTCCTTTGCCTTTAATTTGCCATTTGAGATTGCTGTTTTGCCTGTTTTATCCTCACGATATTGAAAATTTCAATACTTAACCCTTTGAGTGCTAATGACGGCTCTGAGCCATCACAGAGTTTCTCACTCTGGTGCTAATGACGGCTCAGAGCCATCATGAGCACTCTCCCACCTTGAGGGAGATCTGGGGGCTACTTACTGCTCCTACCCCGGCGATCATGCCTGTAGAGTGACAGGCATCGCCGGGGCTTCACGTGATGCACAGTGACGTCACGCGCAATTACGTGATGACGTCACCGCACAACTTTATTTATACTTAACAATGTTAAGTATAGGAGGAGGGGGCATGCTGCTTAGAAGCCTGTATCTCAGACCCCCAAGACCCATTGTTGGAAAGGTAATCGCCTAACCTTTCCCACAGTGTAAGTCTTGGGGGTCTGTAAAAAAAAAAAAAAAAAAAGTAAAAAAAAAATGTTTTCAAAAATTTCAAAAATAATAATAATAAAAAAAAATATTAGCACCCAGGTGGGAAATGGCTTAGCAGGGTTAAAGGGATAGTAAACTCCAAATTAAACTTTTATGATTCAGATAGGGCATGTAATTTTAAACAACTTTTTAATTTACTTTTATCATCAAATTTGTTTTGTTCTCTTGGTATTCTTAGTTGAAAGTTAAACCTAGGCTCATATGCAAATTTATAAGCCCTTGAAGGCCGTCTCTTATCTGAAATGCATTTGACAGTTTTTCACAGCTAGAGGGTGTTAGTTCATGTGTTTCATATAAATAACATTGTGCTCATGCACGTGAAGTTATTTAAGAGTCAGCACCAATTGCCTGAAATGCAAGTCTGTCAAAAGATCTGAGATAAGGAGGCAGTTTTCAGAGGCGTGCAAACAAGGTAATTACAGAGGTAAAAAGTATATTTCTATAACAGTGTTGTTTATGCAAAACTGGGGAATTGTAAATAAAGGGATTATTTATCTTTTTAAACAATAACATTTTTGGTGTTTACTATCCCTTTAAGAAATGGTGGTAGGAAAGTTATGTAGACAAGAATATTTAGAACCAATTACACTTCTAGTGGGGATCAAAAAGAGAGATAATTCAGTTTCCTTTGTTCTCTAAAAGGGGCAGATTCTATAAAGTTTGCAAGTCTAGACGTGGTTTTCCACTCCAACATTCACAGGGGGCAGCCCTCACAGAATTCTGTAAGTGGCTGTCCCTGCAAGTGGCGAGATGTCTCCCATACAAATAATGAGAGCTCTCGCTTCTAGTTAAAAGTTCGCAATGGAGGCGAAGTACAGAGGGGAAAACCAGCATCTTTTAAAAACTTGAATATTACGCTTAATACAAATTAAATTACACTGTTTTTGAGTGTACTGGATCTTAAACGGGTTTTCCTTTTCGCTTAATTAGTGTTAAGAGTATTTTGGTGAAAACGCTCCACTTTTTAACTAGCGAAAAAAACTGTGAGAACTGTAGTGAGAAAATGTTTATAGAATTACACTGGGATTTAAGAGAAAATTTCATATACGCCCATGTTCAGCCCATTTTACAAAAAAGAATTACGTTTTGTATTTTGTACTTTTAAGTACTAATTTCTTGCTTTTTTGCACATCCAGTGTACTTAAAGGGACAGTCAACACCATAATTGTTGTTTAAAAGCATAGATAATACCTTTATTACCTATTCCCCAGTTTTGCATAACCAACACTGTTATATTAATACCATTTTTACCTCTGTGATTACCTTGTATCTAAGCCTCTGCAGACTGCCCCTTATTTCAGTTCTTTTGACAGACTTGCATTTTAGCCAATAAGTGCTAACTCCTCGATAACTTCACGTGCGTGAGCTCAATGTTATCTATATAAAATACATAAACTAACGCCCTCTAGTGGTGAAAAAATGTCTAAATGCATTCAGATTAGAAAGGGCCTTCTAGGTCTAAGAAATTAGCATATGAACCTCCTAGGTTTAGCTTTCAACTAAGAATACCTAAGAAACAAAGCAAAATTGGTGATAAAAGTAAATCGGAAAATTGTTTTAAATGACATGCCCTTTTTGAATCATGAAAGTTTATTTTGGACTTAAAGGGACATTAAACCCAAATGTTTTCTTTCATGATTCAGATAGAGAATACCATTTTAAACAACTTTCTAATTTACTTCTATTATCTAATTTGCTTCATTCTCTTGATATCCTT
Organism: Bombina bombina; assembly: GCF_027579735.1. Lineage (NCBI taxonomy): Eukaryota > Metazoa > Chordata > Amphibia > Anura > Bombinatoridae > Bombina > Bombina bombina. The sequence goes on along the minus strand of NC_069500.1, from coordinate 1,240,828,437 downwards.
TCCTGAAAAGCATATCTAGATAGGTTCAGTAGCTTCTGATTGGTGGCTGCACATAGATGCCTCATGTGATTGGCGCACCCGTGTGCATTGCAATTTCTTTAACAAAGGATATCTAAAGAATGAAGCAAATTAGATAATAGAAGTAAATTGGAATGTTGTTTAAAATTGTACTCTCTGTCTGAAGTATGAAATACTTTTTTGGGTTTAATGTCCCTTTAACTGTCCCTCTAAATTACGATTTATGCTGCTCTTAGTTAATATGATTTATTCCTGTAGTTTACCTACACATTTCACATTTTTGCCAAAATATGATTTTTGATGAACAATTTAAATTTTTGATGCACCTCAACAATACAATTTTTCCTTGTGTATTTTTATGTGAATGGTTAAAGGGACATGAAACCCAATTTTTTTCTTTTATGATTAGGTAACACATACAATTTTAAACAACTTTCCAGTTCACTTTTGTTATCTAATTTCCTTAATTCTCTTTGTATCATTTGTTGAAGGAGCATCAATGCACTACTGATTTCTAAATGAACACATGGATGAGCCAATGACAATCGTTATATATATATATATATATATATATATATATATATGCAGCCACCAATCAGCAGCTAGAACCTAGGTTATTTGCTGCTCCTGAGCTTTCCTAGATAAACCCTTCAGCAAAGGATAACAAGAGAAGGAAACAAATTAAATAATATAAGTAAATTGGAAAGTTGTTTAAAATCGTATGCTCTGTCTAAATCATGAATGTCTAATGATAACTTTACTGTCCCTTTAAATTATTCATTTTGTATGATTTTTAAATTACAATTTTCATTGTACACTTTGGTAATGTATGCATCTCCTTCCCATACAAAAAAATGCAGTATACACCCTTTAGCGAAACAGTGTAAAAAGTGGCTTTATATAATACCACAAAGAGAAGGACTGGAGAGTATTCTTATAGAATCTTACCAGCCCAGAGACCTTTTTTAGAATTGGACCCTAAGTATTGATCTCACTGTGTATATAAAGATAAGATAAGATAAGAAAGAGTTTGTGTAAATATAGAGTGATAAGCTAATGAGGTCTGCTCTCCCTGGAAGCTCAGCCCTTTTGACTAGGTTTTTATTAGCAGAGATAGCTATTTCATATACAAAAATATACACAGGGGAAATTTCACAAACATTTTAAACTCTGCAGCTAGTATAACAAGTCATAATTAGGAAACTAATTGTATACTACAATGTTCCTTTAAAGATTAGTTGTTAACATATAAATCAATAATACAAATATTTTTGTGCATACAACACCCTCCCATATATTTTTGTAACAAGTACAATTTAAAACTGAATCATCTTATTGTTTACTAATTATTCTCTCTATGTTTTTTTTAACCAACAAGATTTGAAATACTGCCAACTTGTTAAAAATACATTAATCTACAATATGTATTTATGAGCATTTGTTTGACAAATTCATCATGTTTTTCTTCAGGTAGTTTGCTGGTTCAGATTTTCAAAACATGGAATTGATTTCATTAGATTTGGAACACTGGTAATTAGACAAAAGCTTGGTAATTAGATAAGAAAAAGCACAATAAAAGCATGTTAATGCCAAATGGAATATTTATAACAAATAGTTTGATCAATAATTTCAATGATTTTAACATTTGTTTCAAGATAGTTGCTATATTTTTAATAAGTTCATCAGCATTGTTCCATTAAAAAAAAACTAAATGTTTGTAATATTTATAAAATGGATTCTTATAAACCATAAAGCATGCTTGTAAATAAAACGTAATTCTGCTTTTACAATATTACTTTATTAAAAATGTGAATGCTTGAATTTTAAATACAATTAAACACATGATTAAAGTGATTCCTCTAGCAGAATTACAATTTATATATTTTTTTCCTCCTGGCAAAGCCATTTCACCACAAGTTTCATATGCCAGCCAGTTGTCTGTGTCTATGCACATTGACCTTTGTTGTAGGATCTGCTATAGACATCACAGACCCTCACATCAATTTAATGCAATTGGATGTGGCATCTTGCAACTAATTCAATTTAGGAAGAAATGCACCTGGCTCTGTTTTTCCCTATAGAATGTTGAGAGAGCGCTAGGTCTTCACAGATGCCATCTATCTAAGTAGCCCATGTGTGTTTTCAAGGTCTAAGCAGTTTGTCTTCATTTCCTAAAATACAACCTATTACAAAAGCATTTTAACTGAATTACACAGAGTAAGAATAAATCTTATAGAGAGGTGCAAATGAAGGGAAAAAATCATAAGCCTCAGTCTAGCTCTGTTTTAGTAAGTCTGTTATATTTTATCCTGTAGAATTTCATACTTTTTTTTTTTTTTCACTTTTTAAACTTTTTTTTACTGTAATTGTATTTCAACTCAAGCTACATGCAGATAAATAAAAGAACACAAGATCACTTTGCATTTCTTGGTTATCAACCCTCCTCTATTGCATAAAATAGAAATGATAGAGATTCTGAAAATCTCCAGCATATTATTACAAACATCTGCTTTTATTAAAGGGCCATTATAGTAAAAAAAAAAATAACATGCTGTAATCCATTTTAAGACTATTGACCCTTGTGGTCTAGATTTAGGGTTGCCATACAGCTGCTTAAAGGGGGGACACTTATGAAAAATACATATGTCAGGGCTATTTAAAGGAATGTTTTGAATAATGTTCCATTATAAGAACCCTGAAATATGTATTTTCCATATGTGTCCTGGTTTAAAGCGGCAATATGGCAACACTGTCTAAATTACAAGTGGTGTGCTATTTAGCGCTTTCATTCACGTGCACACGTCACCAGAAGTAACATTTTAACCGGTGTGCATATTACTTGCACGCTAACTTGAGGACTTCAGATATCGTGACCGTGTTCACGTTTTCTCCTCATCAACTTTAATGGAGCTCGCAAACTATAAAAAAAACACTAACCATCTTAACCCAATGTGACATATATATATATATATATATATATATATATATATATATATATATATATATATGTATATATTATGCGTTGTGCAGTACTTTGCTTTTTGTACTGCACAACGTATCTAGTCTTGGCTATTAAGTTACAGCATCTTTCTTCATATGGAACCGAAGCACGATAGGTGTTCCGGTTCCATATGAAGGCAGATGCTGGATCATTACAGACGGTGACGCTTTGTGTGTCACTGTCTGTAACGATCATCTGCTGGTGCCAGCAGGAAGTGTGGGAGGGAATCCAGGAGGCAGTGGGCGGTCCAGCAGCAGAGGGGGGGAGGGAGGGGGAGGGAGTGTGATAGCCCTACAGAAAAATAAAAATAAAATAAAGGGAGAGGGAGGGATGGGGAGCTACACTACAGAAAAAGGGTGGGGTGTGGGGCTCCCTAACTAACGATCCCTTTGAGAGGGCAAGATCTGGGACCATAACATTACAGAATTGTTTTTTTAAATTAAAAAAAAAAAAGTTGCCAGTACCTAAGATAGCAGACACTAGTTAGAGGGGGGAGGGTTAGATAGCAGTTTAAGAGGGATCAGGGAGGTTGGAGGGTAAGCTGGGATCCTACACTGCAGAAAATATTTAAAAATATATTTAAAATATTTAATAAAAAGAAATTGCCTTAACTCTTCATTCTGGAAGACTATCTGCCATTTCCTAAGATGGTGGTGACCAGTAGGGGTGAGGGAGGGAAGAGAGCTGTTTGGGAGGGGATCAGGTAGGGATCAGGGGGTGGGAAGTGACAAGTGGGAGGGTAATCTCTACACTAAAGCTAAAATTAACCTTACAAGCTACCTAATTTACTGGGAATAATAGAAGTGTGATGCGCAATTAGCGACCTTCTAATTGCCAAAAAGCAACGGCGAAGCCATATATGTTTGCTATTTCCGCACAAAGGGGATCCCAGAGAAGCTCGTACAACCATTTGTGCCATGATTGCACAAGTGGTATGTAAAGAATTTCAGTGACAAACACAAAGTTTGTGAAAAAATTATCGATTTTTATTTTTATATATGATCACATTTGCCGGGGAAATGGTGGCAGGAAATATACCAAAAAGGGCCTAGATACCTTAGGTTGTCTACTTTAAAAAATATATACTGTATAGTTTTGACAGGTAAAAAAAAAAAAATTCTGTTTAAATGAAGTGATAGCAAAAATGCTAAAAAATCTACAGTATTTTGGGACTTATGCGGTGGTACCTTACTCCAATGCGATTATACTTTATTTACCCAGGGGCTTCTCGACTTTGCTGGAGAGGTTGCGGAGATCAGGGTTCACTAGCACACATTTGGTGGCAGTGCCCCAAAATATCTGCATTCTGGCACACAATAGGTTCTCATTCACGAAAAAAAAATTCTCAAGATATAACTCTCTCCCTAATATTTGCATTACTAAATGATTTACCTAACATTAACTGTAAGTTGCGACATCGCCTTACACAAATTTGCCTCAATGCAGTCAAATCACTGATAGCCGGACACTGGAAGTCCCTCATGACTCCCACTTACACAATGTGGTTAGATAGAGTGACCAAGCTTTTAGACTTAGAAGAACATGGCCACTTGAAAAATAATCTTCTCAACCCATTCCCGGAAATCACATTTTTATGGGAGGAATCCCTACATATCTCATAACACATCATACCTATATACTGTACCCTAGTCACAGCAAAAAAACTAGCATGGATCGACCCCCCTTCCCTCCACCCTCTCTCTCTCCATTCTTCTCCTCCTTTGTCTCCTAAACCTATGTGTTTTTGTTTTTTGTTTTTTTAATCCTGAAGACACCAACACATATTAACATGTTAACTTTATAAGAGTCCTCAAGTAAGATCGTTTCAGATGTTATAGCGTGTCGACCAGCATGTATCACGGGTCCAGCTACTGGGTAACCTTGCTTGGACTAATGTTACACCCAAAGAGGAGAAGAGCATATATCAGCGGGACTCTATGACAAAGGACAAGAAAGCTCATATGTTATCTTAATTTATTACTTTATTGAACAGTTGTTTGCTTTGAAACAAAGAAAAGAAACACAGAAAAATACAAAAATGGGAAAGGTGATCCTAAGCAATTATGTTTGTATCATTCAGATTTGTAATTGTACACAAGGTGCTTGTTACCTATTGTTGTTTGCATCCTTTCCTCAATAAATAATAATAAATAAAAAATCTACAGTATTTTGGCCAAGCTCTTCTCTGAAAGTCCCAATAGTGAAGGGGTTAAAGGGCAATCTATTCAAAATTAAACTTTTATGATTCAGATAGGCCATGTAATTTTAAACAACTTTCCAGTTTACTTTTATCATCAAATTTTCTTTGCTCTCTTGTTATTCTTTGTTGAAAGCTAAACCTTATGAAGAACAATTATTTTCACCCTTAACAGCTTTTTAACCGGATGTTGACGTCAGTAGTCCTGACGTATGCAGACAGCGTGCGTAGGTAGCACGTGAGCAGGAGCCAACACACGTGGAGAGCGAAAGCTGACTCTGAGCAGACCCCCTGGAGCTAGGTTTAGAAGGCGGCAGAGGTGGCCTGGGACGCTAACAGACGTACAAGCGGAGCAGAGAAAGGGTCTGAGCACAGACCGGAAAAAGGAAAAATCCTGTTGTGTGCCATTTACCGCCACTGCCTGAAGTTGTCTCATCCTCTTAGCGGTCAAGCTCCGTTCGAGTCTAGTCGCGGTGAGAGGCGACTAGGAGGCCATACAAGCATTTCCTTCAGTGCTTGGTCCGGTAACCAAACAGGCCGTTCAAAGCTCTCTGGCCAAGGGCTAACTTGTTTTGCTTGTTTTAAATGACTTATTCCGATTACCTATGATTTTAAGCATGTACCGTTTTGCCTTAAAATGACTCTGGGGAGTGTGGTATATGTGCTAAGAGGGCTTTACGGTAAACTGCCCACTCTGAAAAACTGAACCTGTGAAATAAGGGTTAAGAAGGGGAAAGAGAAAGAGGAAGGAAAAAAAAAGAAAAAATTGGTGTTTCTGCAACTGACATGGTGTCTAGCTATTTTTCCCTCTATTAATGGTCAGATAAGTCTGGGCTCTCTAGAAGGTGGGTGAAGTTCCCCTGGTATACTCTTAAAACTGCCAAGTGAGATAGATAAATCTGTGACATCAGATCAGGGCAGAGTGGAAAGTGTGCAGCATAAGTCCCCCTTTAGGGATTTATATAACCCAGAAAACCAGAGTTTAGAGAGACGCTCTGCTGTTGATAATAAAAGGGAAAGAAAATCTCTATTTTATATGGTTAAGTCAAGTCTGGGTACCCTAGAAGGTGGGTGAAGTTTTTTTTTCTTATATACTTTATGGTACATACCTAAATCTGCTAATCGAACTGGCTAAACTTGTGACAGCAGACTAAATTGAAGCGGAAAGTATACAGCATAAGTCCCCCTTTAGGGAGTTTTACAACCCAGTGAAGAACCAGAATGTAGAGAGACGTTGTGTTGCAGAAAATAAAAGGGAAAAATAAAAGGGAAAGGAAACCTCTCTTAGTTTCACAACCCCCGGTCAGAGTTTAGAGAGACGCTCTGCTGTTGATAATAAAAGGGAAAGGAAATCTCTATTTTATATGGTTAAGCCAAATCTGGTACCCTAGAAGGTGGGTGAAGTTTTTCTTTTTTCTCTTTTTTTTCTTCTACGGTACATATCTAAATCTGCTAACTGAACTGGCCAAACCTGTGACAGCAGACTAAAGTGAAGCGGAAAGTATACAGCATAAGTCCCCCTTTAGGGAGCTTTACAACCCAGTGAAGAAAACCAGAATTTAGAGAGACAGCCAATAGAATCGGAACAGCCAATAGAATGCGAGCTCAATCTGATTGGCTGATTGGATCAGCCAATCGGATTGAACTTCAATCTGATTGGCTGATTCAATCAGCCAATCAGATTTTTCCTACCTTAATTCAGATTGGCTGATAGAATCCTATCAGCCAATCGGAATTCGAGGGACGCCATCTTGGATGACGTCACTTAAAGGAACCGTCATTCGTCGGGAAGTCGTTGGTGGAAGAAGATGGCTCCTCGTCGGCTCATCTGAAGATGGCTCTGCTCCGGATGGATGAAGATTGAAGACGCCGCCTGGATGAAGACTTCAATCGGATTGAAGACCTCTTCAGCGCCCCTTGGATGATGACTTCAATCGGATGGAAGACTTCTTCAGCGCCCCTTGAATGATGACTTCGGCCGCTGCGGATGTCCTCTTCTTTTCCATCGGTGGTCGGCTGGCTGAAGACGGCTAAAGGTAGGATGATCTTCAAGGGGGTAGTGTTAGGTTTATTTAAGGGGGGTTTAGGTTAGAGTAGGGGTGTGTGGGTGGTGGGTTTTAATGTTGGGGGGGTTGTATTTTTTTTTACAGGCAAAAGAGCTGAATACTTTGGGGCATGCCCCGCAAAAGGCCCTTTTAAGGGCTGGTAAGGTAATAGAGCTGTTAACTTTCGTAATTTAGAATAGGGTAGGGCATTTTTTTATTTTGGGGGGCTTTGTTATTTTATTAGGGGGCTTAGATTAGGTGGAAGTAACTTAAAATTGTTGTAATATTTTTTAAATGTTTGTAACTTTTTTTTTTTTTTTGTAACTTACACCTAGATTTAGAGTTTTGCGTTAGAAGGGGTGCGTTAGCTACGCGTGTTTTTTTCCCCCCGCACCTTTTAAATAACGCTGGTATTTAGAGTTCTCTGAAGGGCTGCGTTAGGCTCCAAAAAGGGAGCGTAGAGCATAATTTACCGCCACTTCAACTCTCAATACCAGCATTGCTTACGGTAGCGGTAAGCTGGAAAAACGTGCTTGTGCACGATTTCCCCATAGGAAACAATGGGGCAGTTTGAGCTGAAAAAAACACCTGCAAAAAAGCAGCGTTCAGCTCCTAACGTAGCCCCATTGTTTCCTATGGGGAAACACTTTCTAAGTCTGCACCTAACACCCTAACATGTACCCCGAGTCTAAACACCCCTAACCTTACACTTATTAACCCCTAATCTGCCGCCCCCACTATCACTGACCCCTGCATTTTATTATTAACCCCTAATCTGCCGCTCCGGACACCACCGCAACCTACATTATCCCTATGAACCCCTAATCTGCTGCCCTCAATGTCGCCGACACCTACATTATATTTATTAACCCCTAATCTGCCCCCCCCCAACATCGCTGCTACCTTACCTACACTTATTAACCCCTAATCTGCCGACCAGACCTCGCCGCTACTATAATAAATGTATTAACCCCTAAAGCTAAGTCTAACCCTAACCCTAACACCCCCCTAAATTAAATATAATTTAAATCTAACGAAATAAAATAAACCCTAATATAGCTACAATATAACGAATAGCATTTATATTTATTTTACAGGCAACTTTGTATTTATTTTAACTAGGTACGATAGCTATTAAATAGTTATTTACTATTTAATAGCTACCTAGTTAAAATAATTACAAAATTACCTGTAAAATAAATCCTAACCTAAGTTACAATTAAACCTAACACTACACTATCAATAAATTAATTAACTACCTACAATTACCTACAATTAAATCAACTAAACTAAATTACAAATAAAACCCACTAAATTACAAAGAAAACAAAACACTAAATTACAAAAAATAAAAAAAGATTACAAGAATTTTAAACTAATTACAACTACTCTAAGCCCCCTAAAAAATAACAAAGCCCCCCAAAATAAAAAAATGCCCTTCCCTATTCTAAAATAAAAAGTTAACAGCTCTATTACCTTACCAGCCCTTAAAAGGGCTTTTTGCGGGGCATGCCCCAAAGAAATCAGCTCTTTTGCCTGTAAAAAAAAGCATACAATACCCCCCCAACATTACAACCCACCACCCACATACCCCTAATCTAACCCACCCAAACCCCCTTAAAAAACCTAACACTAAGCCCCTGAAGATCTCCCTACCTTGTATTCACCCAGCCGGGTATCACCAATCCGTCCAGAAAAGGGTCCGAAGTCTTCATCCTATCCGGCAAGAAGAGGTCCTCCAGAGGGTCCGAAGTCTTCATCCTATCCGGCAAGAAGAGGTCCTCCAGAGGGTCCAAAGTCTTCATCCAGGCGGCATCTTCTATCTTCTTCCATCCGGAGCGGAGCGGGTCCATCTTGAAGCAGCCGACGCGGAGCCATCCTTCCTCACCGACGGACTAACGACGAATGAAGGTTCCTTTAAATGACGTCATCCAAGATGGCGTCCCTCAAATTAGGATTCTATCAGCCAATCGGAATTAAGGTAGGAAAAATCTGTTTGGCTGATTGAATCAGCCAATCAGATTCAAGTTCAATCCGATTGGCTGATTGGATCAGCCAATCAGATTGAGCTTGCATTCTATTGGCTGATCGGATTTATTTTACAGGTAAATTTGTCTTTATTTTAACTAGGTAGCTATTAAATAGTTAATAACTATTTAATAGCTATTGTACCTAGTTAAAATAAATTGAAATTTGCCTGTAAAATAAAAATAAATCCTAAGATAGCTACAATATAATTATTATTTATATTGTAGCTATATTAGGGTTTATTTTAAAGGTAAGTATTTAGTTTTAAATAGGATTAATTTAGTTAATAAGAGTTATAATATTTAGATGTATTTAATTAATATTTAAGTTAGGGGGGTGTTAGGGTTAGGGTTAGACTTAGTTTTAGGGGTTAATAATTTTATTATAGTGGCGGCGGTATAGGGGGGCAGGATAGGGGTTAATAAATTTATTATAGGTGGCGACGGTGTAGGGGGGGCAGGATAGGGGTTAATAAATTTATTATAGGTGGTGACGGTGTAGGGGGGCAGGATAGGGGTCCGGCGGATCGAAGCTTACGTCACTATATTCTACTTTTGCCGGTGTGTAGGGCTTGATAACTAAGGCGAATCAGCCTCGCCACAAATACGCTGCGGAATTCCAGCGTATTTGCGGTTGACGGTTTGATAACTAGGGGCCTAAGTATTATGATACGACCATTAAGAAGCTCCAAGACAGACTAGACGATCTAGAAGATCGTTCTAGAAGAAATAATTTAAGAATTTTAGGAGTCCCAGAAAGTAAAGAATTTCTTGATCTTAACAAATTCATAGACGAAACATTGCCATCTTTGTTAGATTACCCTAACACTCGAGCTAAAATAATGGTTGAGAGAATACACAGAATAGGGCCTGAGAAAACCAGACCTGACGGCACAATATTGATAAGACCCATAATTGTTAAACTTTCCAACTTTCAAGATAAAATGGAAATTTTGAGCTATTATAGGAAAAAAAAAGCCTCAGTTTGTCTTAATGATAAAAAAATCCTAATATTCCAAGATTATTCACTTGAAACATCCTCACGTAGAAAAGAAATGGCACCCTTCTGCTCACGTTTAATTGAGAAAGGTTTTAAAGCCTTTTTGTTATACCCAGCACAGTTTTAAAGGCAGGAGTTTGGCACATACTGAACAACAAAATGGAGGCTAATCACTTTCTAGATAATCTTACAGGGCAAATATAATTGCCTAGGTAGAGTGGCTGCAGGCCACCCCTACAGAGTAGTTTAATGATTAAAATGTTAATGTATTTGAAATGTTCTTATTTCTTTTTTAAAAGGTACTGGAATAAAGAAAAATATCTGTATATGTTTGTTCGTATTCTTTTTTCTCCCCTTTTTGGGGTTTCTTCCCCTTTTTTTTTTCTCTCTCTCTCTTCTTCTCTCCCTGCTGCCCTCCCCTTCTCCGGCTGCTGTTGGGCTTGGCATCTCCTTTATTGTTATTTAGATTATGAAGGACATTAACCTAGTCTCATGGAATGTGCGAGGCATAACTTCGCCTATTAAGCGAAAATCTATATTAAAACATGCAAAGCTCAAATTGCCTTTATACAGGAAACCTACTTATTAGTTAATGAAGCATATAAACTAAAAACAGGCTGGGTCGGAGAAGTAATAGCCACTTCAGGCACTAAAAGAAAAAAAGGTGTTGCAATATTATTCCATAAAAACCTTGAATATAAAATAATACATACTGAAACTGATGAAGATGGCAGGTTTATTATTGTCCAGGCAATAATATCTGAACAGAAATATACCCTTTGTAACATATATTCCCCAAATAATGAAGATAAAGGGTTTTGGAATAATTTAACAAAAAAATTAGCAGCATACATAGGAGATAGTCTTATTATCGCAGGAGACTTTAATTTAATTACACAGTATCCTCTGGACCACTTACATAGAGTAAGAGAGAAAAATAGGAAAATAAATTATAAGTCCGAAATAAATCGTATTAAAAATTTCAAAAAGACGTTAAACTTATTAGATATTTGGAGATTCAAGAACCCTGATTTAAAAGAATACATTTGTTAATCTAAAACACACAAAACACTTTCACGGATAGATTATTTTTTAATAGATAAAAAACTTGTGGACAAGGTGTCAAAAGCATCTATCTCCTCAATTGTATTGTCAGACCATGCTCCAATTATGTTGCAACTGCTAACGAATTTGATCAAAAAATCGCCTGCGTTTTTCTATTTCCCCAAATTTCTTGTTAATAATGTAAAATTTAAGAATTGGCTGAATGAAAAATGGAAAGAATTTATCTTTAATAATAGAAATTCAGTACAAAATCCCGAGACCTTGTGGGAAGCATCAAAAGCGGTGTTGAGGGGAGAAATAAAAGCGTATTTGTGTTACTCTAAGAAAAGAAATAGTGAACGTAGTACCCAACTCTCTAACCAATTGGTTAATGCATACAATTCCTATTTAAGAGAGCTGACGAGTGAGAGATGGAGTGCATACCAACAGGCAAAAAAAGAGAGGGAAATATTTTTACAACAGATTGCTGCAAGAGAAGTCCTAAAAACGAATGTTAACTATTACAGATATGGAGGTAAAACGGGTAAATGTTTGTCTAATCTGGTCAAACTATCCAAGGGATCTAGGACAATTCTGGCAATAAAATCTGACAAAAAAAGATTAACTCAAATTAACGATATTAGTGCTGAATTCTTAAAATAAAAAAATAAAAAAGTGTTTTTTCCCCCTCGGTAATTAATGAAGATAATAAAAGAAAATTTTGGGATTCCTGTAAACTTCCAAATCTTGCCCCTGAATACTTGATAGATCTGAATAATCCAATAGTACAGGAAGAAGTTGAGAAAGCTATTAAATATCTGGCTTGTAATAAAGCAGCAGGACCGGATGCGCTACCAAATGAATATTATAAAATCTTGCAGAGTAATATCTTGCAAAACCTTGTTGAATTATTTAATTATTATTATATTGAAGGCTCAAGCTTCTCAAAATAATTCACGAAATCAATAATTACCTTAATACCAAAGAAAGGTAAAGACCCTGAGGCACTGGACGCATACCGTCCAATATCTTTACTCAACACCGATTACAAAATTTTAACATCCATAATTGCGGCGAGATTACAAAAGTTACTACCTAAAGCGATTCACCCAGATCAAACAATTTAATTTAAGGAAGTTGCTATTAACGGTAGACTACTATAGTTCACAGGAGATTGAAAGTATGCAATCAAGGAACGATAAGGCAGTCATTGCAATAGACGCGGAAAAGGCATTCGATGCAATTGATTGGCACCATTTATTCGAATCCTTAGATCGATTTGGCCTAAAGGGCTATTTTTTTAAATTTGTTCTTAATTTATATGACAAGTCACTTTCGGCCCTAGTAATTAATGGTCTTCTTTCAGAGAATTTTCAATTAAATAAGGGGACTAGACAAGGCTGTCCATTGTCACCATTGCTTTTTAACTTGAGTATTGAACCTTTGGCCATGGTCTTAAGAAATGGCCTACCTGGTATAAAAGTAGGCTCTAAAGAACTCAAAATATCTCTCTATGCGGATGATCTTCTGGTGTTTATCAGTGATGCTAGTCAAAATATTCCAAAACTCATGACGATTCTTCATAGTTTCAGCACATTCTCAGGGTATAAGGTGAACTCACAAAAATCGGAAATACTATGGATTCAAAAAAGAGATGAATATAGAAGAGAAAGCCCATTTAAAGAAGTTATGAGCTTAAAGTATCTGGGCATAAATGTTAGCATATCTCCCAAAAAATGGTATGAAGAAAACTGGTCAGGTCTAATAGACAAAGTGCAAATTGATCTCCAGAAATGGGCACATTTTCCTCTTACTTTAGCCGGTAAAATTAACATGGTTAAAATGATAATTCTTCCGAAACTCCTTTATACTATACAGAACATGCCTTTGTTTTTAAAACCTATAGATATTAAAAGACTGAATAAAGCCTTTAAAGTTTTTCTTTGGGGGAAGGAGAAAGTTAAAATGTCCCTGCACAGACTCTCCCAAGTGAGAGAAGCGGCAGGTTTTGATTTTCCTAATATCCAAAAATATAATTGGGTATGTTTAATGAAAATTATTCCAGATTGGATACTGGACGCGGGTCACTTTCAATTAAACGATCTTGAACAGGATCTCTTTTCTCCTTTTTCTCTTAAAGCGGCAATTCATTTAGAGATGCCAAATTTACCGACCTTAATGAAAAAGATGGTTACATTTAAAAATCCGATCCTTGCGTGGCAAAAAGTCTGCAAAACACTAAATAGTGACTTTCGATGTTCTAGATTTCTACCTATTATAGGTAACCCTGAATTCCCGGAGGGAATAAACAGTAAGGTCTTTAGAAAGTGGAAACTAAGAGGGTTAGAATACTGTTATCAGTGTATTGATCCAGTTAGTGGCACTATTTGTTCATTTGAAGAGATTAAATCTCAATTTAAGATAGATAATAAAGATTTCTTTGGTTACTTACAGCTAAGACATTTCTTGAATTCTAGGAAAGAGGTTTCTTTTTTTGCGAATTGGGAGGGCCTTACTACAGGGGTTGCCCTTTTTCGTACTGGAATGCACTCCATCTCGTATTGGTACAGACTGTTATTACAAAGAGAGGGTGAGGATAATCTTGCTTCCCTAACTCAAAGATGGTTAGCTGAAATTCCAGGAATTAAAAGTGAAATGTTAAGTGAAAGCATTATGAGAGCATGGTCTGCCACTCCATTACTTGCCTGGAGAGAATCACAGCTAAAGTTGATTAATAATACTTATGTAACACCACACATGCTAAGTCAATGGAATAAAAATTTAAGTGTTGCCTGCTTGAGATGTAACTTCCCTAGTGCTAATCTAAATCATTGTATTTTAAGTTGTCCAAAGGTGCTAAGCTATTGGGCTAAAATATCCTTTTGGCTGTCAAAAATTCTCAAACAACAGGTACACTTAAAGAAAGAAGAGAAGATATAATCTTGTTAAAGGAAAATGTAGCGGCGGGGAGGGGGGGTGGAGGGGAGGGGGGAATTTATTTTCTCTTCTCCCTTCTCCTTTCCCCCCCCCTTTTTTTTTCTTCTCCCTTCTCCTTTTCTTTTCTTTGATACTCAACTTTTGAATCTAAGTTATAAAATGTAAAATTTTTCTGTAGGCACATGGACAACAATGCTGGTTAATTTATTAAGATATTGATGTTTTTGAAGCTCATAAAATATAATTGGTTGGTTTTTCTCTTTTTTTTTTTTTGCTTCATTATTTTCTCATTACATCCTCACCCTGCGTGGTGAGTAATGGATGCCAAACTGAATCGTATGTACCTGGTACTGCTTCTAAATAAAAATATTAAAAAAAACAGCTTTTCAAATGTTATGCTTTAACACACAACCCATAAGGGTTTTCTCCCTTGCTTATAAAATTCTTATTTCAATCCATTCAAAATCACTTCCCTCTTATACTAAAACGTGGAAGCAAGAGCTTCAGATTTCAGTTTCAGAAAATGATTCGCACTTAGATTTTAGGAATTTGAGCAAATTATTATCGGTTATTATTGGTTATTTGTAGAGCGCCAATAGATTCCACAGCGCTGTAAACAGAGGGTAGTACAACAAAACAATTAAAGGGATCAGATGGGTAGAGGGCCCTGACAAGAGTTGCACTGTTGTAATTAGCTCTTAAGAAGGTGATCTACAAACAGCTGGACTTAAGGGGGTTCAGGGGATAGCAATTGAGGAGTGGAACTGGTATAAAGTAAGGTTAGCGTAGGTGGTATGCATCCCTGAACAGTAGAGTCTTTAGGGAGCGCTTCAAGCTGTTAAAACTAGAAGAGAGTCTTGTGGGGCGAGGCAGAGAGTTCCACAAGATGGGGGCCAGTCTGGAGAAGTCCTGTAAACGGGAGTGCGATGAGGTAACCAGAGAGGAGGAGAGTAGTAGGTCATGAGCAGAGCGAAGGGGACGGGAGGGAGAGTATATGGAGACAAGGTCTGAGATATAGGGGGGAGCAGTGCAGTTGAGGGCTTTGTATGTCAGAGTGAAAATATTGTGTTTGATCCCAGAGGCAAGAGGAAGCCAGTGAAGGGATTGGCAGAGACGAGCAGCAGATGAAGAGCGGCATGTAAGGAAGATGAGTCTGGCAGAAGCATTCATTATGGATTGTAAGGGAGCTAGGCGGCAGGTGGCGAGACCAGAGAGGACAGAGTTGCAGTAATCAAGGTGGGAAAGAATGAGAGAGTGGATTAAAATCTTAGTTGTGTCTTGTGTAAGGAAGTGTCTAATTTTGGAGATGTTTTTAAGGTGGAAGCGGCAGGCTTTAGCCAAGGACTGAATGTGAGGAGTGAAGGAAAGATCTGAGTCAAATGTGACCCCTAGACATCGGGCATGCGGGGTAGGGGCAATGATGGAGTTGTCGACAGTTATAGAGATATTGGGGGTGGAGATTTTGGAAGAAGGGGGGAAAATGAGGAGCTCAGTTTTGGAGAGATTTAGCTTGAGGTAGTGAGAGGACATCCAGGAAGAGATGTGAGAAAGACAGTTAGTGACACGCGTTAGCAAGGAATGAGATAGGTCTGGTGCAGAGAAGTAGATTTGGGTGTCATCTGCATACAAATAATATTGGAAACCGTGGAAATTAATTAGGGAACCTAGTGATGACGTATAGATTGAGAAGAGAAGGGGACCGAGGACAGAGCCTTGCGGTACTTCGACAGAAAGTGGTGACGGGGCAGAGGAGGCCCCAGAGAAGGCTACACTGAAGGTACGGTTTGATAGGTAGGAAGAGAGCCACGAAAGGGCTGTGTCACAGATGCTGAAGGATTGGAGGGTTTGGAGCAAAAGAGGGTGGTCGACAGTGTCAAAGGCTGCGGACAGATCAAGGAGGATAAGCAGAGAGAAGTGGCCTTTTGATTTTGCTGTAAGAAGGTCGTTGGTGACCTTAACAATAGCTGTCTCTGTGGAGTGATAGGGACGAAATCCAGATTGCAGTGGGTCAAGAAGGGAGTTTAACGTAAGGAAATGGGATAGGCGTGCATATACTAGTTTTTCGAGAAGCTTTGAAGCAAGAGGGAGGAGGGAAATAGGGCGGTAGTTGGATGGGGAGGTAGGATCAAGGGAAGGTTTTTTGAGGATAGGTGTGACCAGTGCATGTTTCATCGATGAGGGAAATGTACCAGTGCTGAGGGAGAGGTTGAAAATGTGTGTTAGTATAGGGGTAAGGGTAGCAGAGAGGGAGGGGAGTAGCTGTGAGGGGATAGGGTCAAGGGGGCAGGTAGTGAGGTGAGAGCGCAGTATAAGTGCCGAAACTTCTTCCTCAGTAACAGGGGAGAATGAACTAAGTTTCAGGTTATGAGGGTTGTGGTTGAGTGAGAGCATTTGAGGGGGGGAGAGAATGGAATTATGTTGAGAGTTGATTTCATGTCTGATGGAGTCAATTTTGTTAATGAAGTGACTGGCAAAGTCTTGAGCTGACAGAGAAGTTGTATTAGGAAGTGGGGGAGAGCGGAGGAGAGTATTGAAAGTGGAGAACAGACGTTTTGGGTTTGAAGAAAGATTAGAGATAAGAGTAGAGAAGTAGTGTTGCTTGTGGAGATTAAGGGCAGAATAGTAGGAGTTCAAGATGAATTTGTAATGAAGAAAATCAGCTGAACTCCGTGATTTTCTCCAATGCCGTTCAGCAGTACGGGAACATCTGCGTAGGTACCGTGTCAGAGGAGTATGCCAGGGCTGGGGATGAGTGTGTGATTTCCGAGCAATGGTAAGAGGGGCGAGATTGTCAAGGACGGATATAAGGGTGGAATTATAGTGGCAGATAGATTGTTCAGGGCAGAAAAAGGAGAAGGATGAGAGGAGCGATTTAAGGGAATTAGCAAGTTGTTGCTGATCTAAAGACATAATGCTTCTGTGAAGTTTGGTGTGAGGAGTAGAAGGAGGGAGAGTTGTAGGAAGGGATGATATGTTGCAAGTAAGGAGATGGTGGTCAGAGAGAGGAAAAGGGGAGTTTGAGAAGTTTGAGAGAGTGCATCGATAGCTAAAGATCAGGTCAAGAGAGTGACCGTCTTTGTGAGTGGGAGAATCAGTCCATTGTGACAGACCGAAAGAGGAAGTGAGTTGCAGAAGTTGTTTAGCAGATGAGGCAGTGGGATTGTTAAGGGGCATGTTGAAGTCGCCAAGAATGAGGGCAGGGATGTCTGAGGAAGGGAAATAGGGTAGCCAGACAGCCAAGTGATCTAGAAATTGAGTTGAGGAGCAAGGGGGTCGGTATATGACTGCAACACGTACATAGAGAGGGGAGAATAAGCGAATCATGTGGGTTTCGAATGAGGGAAAAGTGAGGGAAGAGATAGGATGTATTTGTTGAAAGGTGCAACGAGAGGAAAGTAAAATACCTACACCACCTCCTTGTCTATTACCAGACCTAGGAGTGTGGCTGAAGTGGAGACAGAGCAGCAGTGGATGCTGTGTCTAGGGGAGAGAGCCAGGTTTCTGTTAGGGCCAGAAGGTTGAGGGAGCGGGAGATGAAGAGGTCATGTATAGAAGTGAGCTTGTTGCAAACAGAGCGAGAGTTCCAGAGTGCACAAGTGAAAGGGGTAGTGGCTTTAGATGCAAGAGGAATATGAGTAAGGTGTGCAGAGTTTTGTTTTCTGAGTCTATGGGATGGTACACATGGATGTGCACGGCTTGTCAGTGGTTGGGGACCAGGATTAGGGGAGATGTCACCAGCAGTAAGTAGAAGCAAGAGGGAGAGTGACATGAGATGAGATACAGATTTGCAGTAGTGAGACTGCTTTTGAGATGAGCTGCAGGGGGGAGAGAGAGTGTTTAGGAATAGGTAAAGTTCATGAGTACAAAAGTACGGTGAGTTTAAGAGAGATGGGCTAATGAACAGTGCAGGTGTAGAGGGAGAAAAAAGCAGGAATGTAAGCTTACGATCCGGCCCAACTTTGGTTCAGCACCTGGGTAGCACTTGCTGATTGGTGGCTAAATGCAGTCACCAATTAGTAAGCGCTATCCAGGGTACTGAACCAAAAATGGGCCGGCTCATAAGCTTACATTCCTGCTTTTTAAAAATAAATATTCAATGAGAACAAAGAAAAATTGATAATAGGAGTAAAAGTTGCTTAAAATTGCATGCTCTATCTGAATCATGAAAGAAAACAATTGGGTTCAGTATCCCTTTAATTTGAAATTGTTGAGTAGATGGTACCTTACACCAAGCAGGCTAGGAATAATTTACCCAGGGAGTGTATCAAACTGCTGGAGGGGATGTGAGGTCACTGGCACATATGTACACATATGATGGCATTGCCCAATACTTCAAATATTCTATAAATAATTCTATCAAAATTGAATTGTAGAAAGTGATATTAATTACATTGCCCAAGCACCTGTTAGTGTTGTTATTTAAGAAATTTGTTACGATCAAAACTGCTTACTTTAATTTTTAATTGTAAAAAGAAGATAATCCCAAGGTGCTAAAAAAAACTAACATTATGTCTGAGTGGAGGAATCAGGTCTCACTTTCCTGCAACTAGAGAAATACCACTTTTTTTTATTTCCAAGCGCATGGATGATTAGTATTCTATGCATTTTATTTGGGACAAATATTTGGCACAGTTGAATTAGAACGGAATTCTATCAATGTATTTTTACATTTAATTTTACAATGTATACTTTTTTTGATAGTGCTCAGATTTCAGTAGGTGGCACTCAGCACCAACACGTGAGCTTAAGGGGAAATGTAAATGGTTGATTTGTCTATCTTGTTATAACATTAAGCAATGAAGTATATGTCAGATTATGATGTTTTACTATTGACCTATACTATCTTTATATGATTATTATGTTATGTAAACTGTTGGTCACATATTACATGTTGAAAGTAGACTTGTGCATGGCGGAAAAATTAGTTTTGGTTCGTTTTGGACCGATTCACATTTTTTCGAATTTCGTTTTTGGATTGATTCGAATTCAGATACATTCAGATGTATTCGTTTCAGATTCATTCGGATTCAAATAAATTCAGATGTGTTCGGTTCGGATTCAATTAGTAAATTCGGAAGTTCGGTATGTGTTAGGTGGGATGTGCTGTATATTAGACTAGTATTATGTATTGTATAGTAGGTGTAACCCATCTGAATCAACATAAGGTGATACAACAAATCCTATAAGTAGGATGAGAAATATAGGCACCTAGTATAATATCATAAGGACACTGAGATAAAGCAAGTATATGAAGCTCAAATGTACTCACAAACCCGGTTGCACAGCCAGTGCAATAATTAGCAGACTGAGATTTTGGAGCCGCTCAGCTGACTCGTAGAAGCAGAGTGAAGCAGGAACACGTTCTCCCACAGGTTTCCAGGGAACTAACCAGAGCCCAAGTACGATTCGGCCAGCTACCGATACTAGATAGGCCCCAAAAGTTAAAAGTTCAATCAATCAAGAGCAAGGTATATAAAAAAACTAAAGTTTGGTTTATTAGAAACAATAATAAAAGTGCAGAGAGAACACAGCAACTCGTTTCTCAGCGCAACCGCTGTTTCATCGGGCTATAGTGTTCTCAATAAACCTTGCTCCACATATACAGCTAACTAACCAATCACAAGTACATATCAAAACACACCCACACTATGTCACACATCATTGGTTTACCAGTCGGCGTCCATGTATTAATGGAAACGCAATAGTGGTGTAATAATGGTAACGGCCAATCCGCATTCAGATTATGACTCACCCACCACTAAACAGCATCCCATTGGATCCGGAGGTCGGCATGGAGAC